>NW_028227282.1:910965-1083075 GCF_978045245.1 Mus caroli | reverse complement strand
TTAAAAAACTCACACTGAAGGACCCCAAATATGGCGAGAAAACCTGAAAAACATGGAAATGAAAAAATCACACTGTAGAACCAGATTATGACGAAGAAACCTGAAAAATGTGGAAAAATAAAAATTCACCCTCAAGGACCCGGATATAGCGAGCAAAACTGAAAAATGAGGAAAATTAAAATCTCACACTGAAGGACCCAGAATATGGCAAGAAAACCTGTAAAACCTAGAAAATTAAATATTCACACTGGAGGACACAGAATATTTTGAGAAACTGTAAAATCTTGAAAATTAAAAATTCACTCTAAAGGACCAGAATATGGCAAGAAACCTTGAAAAACGTGGAAAATTAAAAATTCACACTGAAGAACCTGGAATATGGCAAGAAAATAAGAAAAACGTGGAAATGAGAAAATCACACTGTATGACCTTGAATATGGCGAGAAAACCTGAAAAACGAGGAAAATTAAAAACTCACACTGAAGGACCCAGAATATGGCGAGAAAACCTGAAAAACATGGAAAATTAAATATTCACAAAGTAGAACCCAGGATAGGGAGAGAAACACTGAAAAAAGTGGAAAATTAAAAATTCACACTCTAGGAACAGAATATGGCAAGAAAACTTGAAAAACGTGGAAAATCGAAAATTCACACTGTAGGACTCAGAATATGCCGAGAAGACCTGAAAAAGTTGGAAAATGAGAAAATCACACTGAAGGACCCAGAATATGACGAAAAAAACTTAAAAAGGTTTAAAATTAAAAATTCATACTGTAGGACACAGAACATGGCAAGAAAACCTGAAAAACGTGAAAAATTTAAAATTCACACTGTAGGATGCAGAATATGGCGAGAAACACTGAAAAAAGTAAAAAATTTAAATCTCACACTGAAGGACCCTGAATATGTCGAGAAAACCTGAAAAAGGTGGAAAATGAGAAAATCACACTATAGGACCCAGAATTGCGAAAAAAAATTGAAAAACGTCGAAAATGAGAAAATCACACTGTAGGACCCAGAATATGCCGAGAAACCCTGAAAAATGTGCAAAATTAAACATACACGCTGTCGGACCCAGAATATGGCAACAAACCATGAAAAAACTAAAAAACTAAAAACTCACACTGAAGGACCACGAATATGGTGAGAAAACATGAAAAAGGTGGTTAATGACAAAATCAACTGTAGGACCCAGAATATGATGAAAAAAACTTAAAAACGATTAAAATTAAAAATTCACACTGTAGGACCCCGAATATGGTGAGAAAATCTGAAAATGTTTAAAAATGAGAAAAATACACTGTAGGACCCAGAATATGCTGAGAAACCCAGAAAAACGAGGAAAAATAAAAATATGCTTTGAAGGAGCCAGATTATGACAGGAAACCCTGAAAAAAGTAGAAAATTAAAAACTTACACGGAAGGACCCTGAATATGGCAAGAATACCTGAAAAAGGTGGAAATAGAGAATAATCACACTGTAGGACACAGAATTGCGAAAAAACATGAAAAACGTAGAAAATGAGAAAATCACACTGTAGGACCCAGAATTACGAAAAAATTTATAAAACGTGGAAAATGAGAAAATCACACTGCAGGACCTAGAATATGCTGAGTAACCCTGAAAAACATGAAAATTAAAAATTCACACTGTCGGACACAGAATATGGCGAGAAACCATGAAAAAAGTGGAAAATTAAAAATTCACACTGTATTACCCAGAATATGGCGAGAAATACTGAAAAACATGGAAAATTAAAAATTCACCCTGAAGGACCTGGAATATGGCAAGAAAACCTGAAAAACGAGAAAATGAGAAAAATCACACTGTAGTACCCAGAATATGACGAAAAAACCTGAAAAACGTGTAAAATTAAAAACTCACACTGAATGACCCAGAATATGGCAAGAAAACCTGAAAAAAGTAAAAAACTAAAAATTCACACTGAAAGACCCCGAATATGGCGAGAAAACCTGAAAAAGGTGGAAAATGAGAATAAATGACTGTAGGACCCAGAATTGCGAAAAAACTTGAAAAACTTCGAAAATGAGAAAATCACACTTTAGGACCCAGAATATGCCGAGAAACCCTGAAAAACGTGGAAAATTGAAAATACGCGCTGTTGGACCCAGAATATGGTGAGAAACCGGAAAAACGTGGTAAATTAAAAATACACTCTGTTGGACCCAGAATATGGCAAGAAACCCTGCAAAAGGTGAAAAATGAGAAAATCACACTGTAAGACCCAGAATTACGAAAAAACCTGAAAAACTTGGAAAATGAGAAAATCACACTGCAGGAAACAGAATATGCCGAGAAACCCTGAAAAACGTGGAAAATTAAAAATTCACACTGAAGGACCCGGAATATAGCGAGAAAACCTGAAAAAGGTGGAAAATGAGAAAATCACATGTAGAACCCAGAATAGCGAAAAAACTTGAAAAAGGTGAAAAATGAGAAAATCACACTGCAGGACCCAGAATATGCTGAGAAACCCTGATAATCATGGAAAATTAAATGTTCACACTGTAGGACCCAGAATATGCCTAGAAACCCTTGAAAAACTTGGAAAAATAAAATACACGCTGTAGGAACCAGAATATATTGAGAAACCCTGAAAAAGTAGGAAATCAAAAACTCACACTGAAGGACCCCGAATATGGGGAGAAATCCTAAAAAAAGTGGAAATGAGAAAATCACACTCTAGGACCCAGAATATGACGAAAAAACCTGAAAAACATGGAAAATTAAAAATTCACACTGAAGGTCCGGGAATATGGTGAGAAAACCTGAAAAACGAGGAAAATTAAAAACACAAACTGAAGGACCCAGAATATGTCGAGAAAACATAAAAAACATGGAAAATTAAATATTCACACTGTAGGACCCAGAATATGGCGAGAAACACTGAAAAAGGAGGAAAATGAGAAAATCACACTATAGGACCAGAATATGGCAAGAAACCTTGAAAAACGTGGAAAATTAAAAATTCACAATGTAGGACCCAGAATATGCTGAGAAAATCTGAAAAAGTTGGATAATGAGAATATCAAACTGTAGGACCCAGAACATGACGAAAAAAACTTAAAAACGTTTAAAATTAAAAAATCAAACTGTAGGACCTGAATATGGCGAGAAACCCTGAGAATCGTGGAAAATTTAAAAATCACACTGTAGGACGCAGAATATGGCGATTAACCCTGTAAAAAGTGGAATATTAAAAACTCACACTGAAGTACCCCGAAATTGGCAAGAAAACCTGAAAAAGGTGGAAAATGAAAAAAATCACACTGTAGGACCCAAAATATGCTGAGTAACCCTGAAAAACTTGGAAAATTAAAAATACACGCTATAGGACCCAGAATATGGCAAAAAACCCTGAAAGAATTAGAAAATTAAAAACTCACACTGAAGGAACCGGAATATGGCAAGAAAACCTGAAAAAGTGGAAAGTCTCTCTCTGTCTCTCTCTCTATGTCTCTCTCTGTCTCTCTCTTTCTCTATCTCTGTCTCTCTCTATTTCTCTCTGTCTCTATCTGTCTCTCTCTCTGTCTCTCTCTGTCTCTCTCTCTCTGTCTCTCTCTTTCCCTCTCTCTGTCTCTCTCTGTCTCTATCTCTGTCTCTCTCTGTCTCTCTCTGTCACTCTGTCTCTCTCTGTCTCTCTCTGTCCCTCTCTGTCTCTCTCTGTGTCTTTCTTTGTCTCTCTCTGTCTCTCCCTGTCTCTCTCTGTCTCTCTCTTTATGTCTCTCTCTGTCTCTCTCTTTCTCTCTCTCTGTATCTCTCTGTCTCTCTTTGTCTCTCTCTGTGTCTTTCTTTGTCTCTCTCTGTCTCTCTTTGTCTCTCTCTGTAACTCTCTTTGTCTCTCTCTGTCTCTCTCTTTCTCTATCTCTGTCTCTCTCTGTTTCTCTCTGTCTCTATCTCTCTGTGTGTCTCTTTCTTTCCTTCTCTCTGTCTCTATCTCTTTCTCTCTATGTCTCTCTCTGTCACTCTGTCTCTCTCTATCTCTCTCTGTCTCTCTCTGTCTATCTGTCTCTCTCTGTCTCTCTCTGTCTCTCTCTCTGTCTCTCTCTGTCTCTCTCTGTGTCTTTCTTTGTCTCTCTCTGTCTCTCTGTCTCTCTCTGTCTCTCTCTGCGTCTCTCTCTATCTCTCTCTGTCTCTCTCTGTCTCTCTCTGTCTCTCTCAATGTATCTCTCTCTCTATGTCTCTCTCTGTGTCTTTCTTTGTCTCTCTCTGTCTCTCTCTGTCTCTCTGTGTGTCTCTCTCTGTCTCTCTCTCTATCTCTGTCTCTCTCTGTCTTTCTCACTCTGTCTCTGTCTCTCTCTGACTCTCTCTGTCTCTCTCTTTCTCTCTGTCTCTCTCTGTCTCTATCTCTGTCTCTCTCTGTCCTTCTGACTCTTTCTGTCTCTCTCTGTCTCTCTCTCTGTCTCTCTCTGTCTCTCTCCTTCTCTCTCTCTGTCTCTCTCTTTCCCTCTCTCTGTCTCTCTCTGTCTCTATCTCTGTCTCTCTCTGTCTCTCTCTGTAACTCTGTCTCTCTCTGTCTCTCTCTGTCTCTCTCTGTCTATCTGTCACTCTCTGTCTCTATCTCTATATCTCTCTGTCTCTGTCTTTCTCTGTGTCTTTCTTTGTCTCGCTCTGTCTCTCTCTGTCTCTCTCTGTCTCTCTCTCTATGTCTCTCTTTGTCTCTCTCTTTCTCTATCTCTGTCTCTCTCTGTTTCTCTCTGTCTCTGTCTCTCTCTCTGTCTCTCTCTGTCTCTCTCTGTCTCTCTCTTTCCCTCTCTCTGTCTCTCTCTGTCTCTCTCTCTTTCTCTCTCTCTGTCTCTCTCTGTCACTCTGTCTCTCTGTCTCTCACTGTCTCTCTCTGTCTCTCTCTGTCTATCTGACTCTCTCTGTCTCTCTCTGTCTCTCTCTCTTTCTCTGTCTCTGTCTCTCTCTGTCTCTCTCTGTCACTCTGTCTCTCTCTGTTTCTCTCTGTCTCTATCTGTCTCTCTGTCTCTATCTGTCTCTCTCTGTCTCTCTCTGTCCCTCACTCTGTATCTCTCTGTCTCTATCTCTGTCTCTCTCTGTCTCTCTCTGTCACTCTGTCCCTCTCTGTCTCTCTCTCTATCTCTCTCTCTCTCTGTCTCTCTCTGTCTCTCTCTGTCTAACTCTATCTGTCTCTGTCTCTCTCTGTCTCCATCTGTCACTCTGTCGGTCTCTCTCTGTCTCTCTCTGTCCCTTCTGTCTCTATCTCTGTATCTCTCTGTCTCTCTCCCTGTCTCTCTGTCTCTCTCTGTGTCTCTGTCTCTCTCTGTCTCTCTCTGTCTCTCTCAATGTATCTCTCTGTCTCACTATGTCTCTCTCTGTGTCTTTCTTTGTCTCTCTCTGTCTCTTTCTGTCTCTCTCTGTGTCTCTCTCTGTCTCTCTCTCTCTATCTCTGTCTCTCTCTGTCTTTCTCACTCTGTCTCTGTCTCTCTCTGTCCCTCTCTCTGTCTCTCTCTGTCTCTATCTCTGTCTCTCTCTGACTCTCTCTGTCTCTCTCTTTCTCTCTGTCTCTCTCTCTTTATCTCTCTGTCTCTCTCTGTCTCTCTCTGTCTCTCTCTCTCTGTGTCTTTCTCTGTCTTTCTCTGTCTCTATCTCTGTCTCTCTCTGTCTTTCTCTGGGTCTTCCTTTGTCTCTCTCTGTCTGTCTCTGTCTCACTCTCTGTCTTTCTCTGTCTCTCTCTGTGTCTCTCTCTGTCTTTCTCTGTCTCTATCTCTATCTCTCTCTGTCTCTCTCTGTCCTTCTGACTCTTTCTGTCTCTCTCTGTCTCTCTCTGTGTGTCTCTCTGTGTCTCTCTGTCTCTCTCTATGTCTTTCATTGTCTCTCTCTGTCTCTCTCTGTCTATCTCTCTGTCTCTCTCTGTCTCTCTCTGTCTCTCTCTGTCTCTATCTCTGTCTCTCTCTGTCTCTCTCTGTCTCTCTTTGTCTCTCTTAATGTATCTCTCTGTCTCTCTATGTCTCTCTCTGTGTCTTTCTTTGTCTCTCTCTGTCTCTCTCTCTCTCTGTGTCTCACTCTGTCTCTCTCTGTCTCACTCTGTCTCTGTCTCTGTCTCTCTCTCTGTCTCTCTCTGTCTCTCTCTCTAAATCTGTCTCTCTCTGTATTTCTCACTCTGTCTCTGTCTCTCTCTGTCCCTCTCTCTGTCTCTCTCTGTCTCTATCTCTGTCTCTCTCTGACTCTCTCTGTCTCTCTCTTTCTCTCTGTCTCTCTCTGTCTCTCTTTGTCTCTCTCTCTGTATCTCTCTGTGTCTTTCTGTGTCTCTCTGTGTCTCTCTCTGTGTCTCTCTGTGTCTCTCTCTGTCTCTCTCTGTGTCTCTCTGTGTCTCTCTGTGTCTCTCTGTCTCTCTCTGTGTCTCTCTCTGTCTCTCTCTGTCTATTTCTGTCTCTCTCTGTCTCTCTCTGTGTCTTTCTTTGTCTCTCTCAGTCTCTCTCTCTCTCTCTCTGTCTCACTCTGTCTCTCTCTCTGTCTCTCTTTGTCTCTCTCTCTGTATCTCTCTGTCTCTCTCTGTCTCTCTCTGTCTCTCTCTGTCTCTCTCTCTGTGTCTCTCTCTGTCTTTCTTTTTCTCTATCTATATCGCTCTCTGTCTCTCTCTGTGTCTTTTTTTGTCTCTCTCTGTCTCTCTCTGTCTCTCTCTGTCTCTCTTAGTCTCTCTCTGTGTCTTTCATTGTCTCTCTCTGTCTCTCTCTGTCTTTCGGTGTCTCTCTCTCTGTCTCTCTCTGTCTCACTCTCTGTCTCTCTCTGTCTCTATCTCTGTCTCTCTCTGTCTCTCTCTGTCTGTCTCTCTCTGTCTATGTCTATCTCTGTCTCTCTCTGTGTCTCTCTGTGTCTCTCTCTGTGTCTCTCTGTGTCTCCTGTCTCTCTCTGTGTCTCTCTGTGTCTCTCTCTGTCTCTATCTCTGTCTCTCTCTGTCTCTCTATGTCTCTCTCAATGTATCTCTCTGTCTATCTATGTCTCTCTCTGTGTCTTTCTTTGTCTCTCTCTGTCTCTCTCTTTCTGTGTCTCACTCTGTCTCTCTCTGTCTCTCTCTCTGTCTCTGTCTCTGTCTCTCTCTCTGTCTCTCTCTGTCTCTCTCTCTAACTCTGTCTCTCTCTGTCTCTCTCTGTCTCTCTCTCTGTATCTCTCTGTCTCTCTCTGTCTCTCTCCGTGTCTTTCTTTGTCTCTCTCTGTCTCTCTCTGTCTCTTTGTGTCTCTCTCTATCTCTCTCTGTCTCTCTCTGTCTCTATCTCTGTCTCTCTCTGTCTGTCTCTGTCTCTCTGTGTCTCTCTCTCTGTCTCTCTCTGTTTCTCTCTCTGTCTCTCTCTGTCTCTAACTCTGTCTCTCTCTGTCTCTCTGACTCTCTCTGTATCTCTCTGTCTCTCTCTGTCTCTCTCTGTGTTTTTCTTTGTCTCTCTCTGTCTCTCTCTGTCTCTCTCTCTGTCTCTCTCTGTCTCTCTCTGTCTCTCTCTGTCTCTCTGTGTTTTTCTTTGTCTCTCTCTGTCTCTCTCTGTGTCTCTTTCTGTCTCACTCTGTCTCTCTCTGTCTCTCTCTGTCTCTCTCTCTGTCTCTCTCTCTGTCTCTCTCTGTCTCTCTCTCTTTCTCACTCTGTGTATCTATGTCTCTCTCTGTGTCTCTCTCTGTCTCACTCTGTCTTTCTCTGTCTCTCTCTGTCTCTCTCTCTGTCTCTCTGTCTCTCTTTGTCTCTCTCTGTCTCTATCTCTGTCTCTCTCTGTGTCTCTCTCTGTCTCTCTGTCTGTCTCTGTCTCTCTGTGTGTCTCTCTCTGTGTCTCTCTGTGTCTCTCTCTGTGTCTCTCTCTGTCTCTCTGTCTCTCTCAATGTATCTCTCTGTCTCTCTATGTCTCTCTCTGTCTTTCTTTGTCTCTCTCTGTCTCTCTCTGTCTCTCTCTGTCTCTCTATGTGACTGTCAGTGGCCCCACACAGCCTCACATATACTTCTAAAAATTTAAAGAAGGGTGTGGCCACTCTAAAAGCTCAACAATTAACAGCATTGTCTCCTCTTCCAGAGTACCTGGGATCAACTACCAGCAACTATATGGTGGCCCATCTCCAGTTCCAGGGGATCAGACAGACAGACATACAGACAGTGATAAAAATGGCAGGCCTGCCTGGTCTTTCTTTCTTTCTTATCCTTTTTAAAAAATGTTTATTTATATATTTATTTATGTATTTATTAGATATAAGTACACTGTAGCTGTCTTCAGACACTCCAGAAGAGGGTGTCAGATTCTGGAGAATCTAAATCCCTCTTATGGTCTGCATATGATGTACATAAACACAGCCTCACATATACTTCTAAAAATTTAAAGATGTGTGGGGCCACTGAGAGGGCTCAACAATTAACAGCATTGTCTCCTCTTTCAGAGAACCTGGGATCAACTACCAGCAACTTTATGGTAGCCCATCTCCAGTTCCAGGGGATCAGACAGACAGACAGACAGACAGACAGAGATAAGGATGGCAGGCCTGCCTGGTCTTACTTTCTATCTTATCCTTTTTAAAAAATGTTTATTTATTTATTTATTTACTTATGTATTTATTATATATAAGTACACTGTAGCTGTCTTCAGTCACTCCAGTAGAGGGTGTCAGATTCTGGAGAATCTAAATCCTCTTATAATCTGAATATGATGTACATAAACACAGCCTCACTTATACTTCTAAATATTTAAAGAAGTGTGGGGCCATTGAAAGGGCTCAACAATTAACAGCATTGTCTCCTCTTCCAGAGTACATGGGATCAACTACCAGCAACTATATGGTGGCCCATCTCCAGTTCCAGGGGATCAGACAGACAGACATACAGACAGTGATAAGGATGGCAGGCCTGCCTGGTCTTTCTTTCTTTCTTATCCTTTTTAAAAAAATGTTTATTTATATATTTATTTATGTATTTATTAGATATAAGTACACTGTAGCTGTCTTCAGACACTCCAGAAGAGGGTGTCAGATTCTGGAGAATCTAAATCCCTCTTATGGACTGCATATGATGTACATAAACACAGCATCACATATACTTCTAAAAATTTAAAGATGTGTGGGGCCACTGAGAGGGCTCAACAATTAACAGCATTGTCTCCTCTTTCAGGGAACCTGGGATAAACTACCAGCACCTTATGGTGGCCCATCTCCAGTTCCAAGGGATCAGACAGACAGACAGACAGAGAGACAGAGATAAAGATGGCAGGCCTGACTGGTCTTTCTTTATTTCTTATACTTTTTAAAAAATGTTTATTTATTTATTTATTTATTTATTAGATATAAGTACACTGTAGCCGTCTTCAGACACTCCAGAAGATGGTGTCAGATTCTGGAGAATCTAAATCCCTCTTATGGTCTGAATATGATGTACATAAACACAGCCTCACATATACTTCTAAAAATTAAAAATGGGTGGGGCCACTGAAAGGGCTCAACAATTAACAGCATTGTCTCCTCTTCCAGAGAACCTCGGATCAACTACCAGCACCTACAAAGTGGCCCATCTCCAGTTCCAGGGGATCAGACAGACAGACAGACAGGCAGAGATAAAGATGGCAGGCCTGCCTGGTCTTTCTTTCTTTCTTATCCTTTTTAAAAAATATTTATTTATTTATTTATTTATTTATTTATTTATTTATTTATGTATTTCTTAGATATAAGTACACTGTAGCTTTCTTTAGACACTCCAGAGGAGGGTGTCAGATTCTGGAGAATGTAACTCCCTCTTATGGTCTGCATATGATGTACATAAACACAGCCTCACATATACTGAGCTGAGGTGTCACAGGCCAACTGCTGGAATTTCTGAGTACCACCTAGATAGAGAAAAGCTATGCTGTGGTTGCTTAATTTATGTATTTTATTATTTCTATTTGTTGTTTTGTTTTGTTTTATTTGTTTTTAGAGAAGTCCTCTGTCTGTAGCTCTGGCTGACCCAGGACTGCCTACTTGTGTTAATTAGGGTTTCACAGCTGAGAACAGACACCAAGAGCAAGGTAAGGCTTAGAAAACCCTACATTCAGTGGTGGCTCAAGCTCTTAATGAGAGCACTCTGTAGGCAGAGGCAGTCAGTTTCTGAGTTCGAGGCCACCCTGGTGAAAGACAGGGCTAGGGTAGGGGCTAGGGTGAGGAAAGGAAGAAAGGAAAGAAGGAAAGAAAGAAAGGAAAGAAGAACAGAAAGAAAGAAAAAGTTTTTATAAAAGTTTTATAAAAAGTGTTAAAGTTTTTAAAAATTAAAAAAAAAAAATACCAGATCACCATCACACAGCATTGGCTGTCTTCAGGTGTATCCTTTCAGCCTCCAAAACAAAAAACAATGGCTGGCTGTCTTCAGGTGTATCCTATTCTCGAGTCTTATTTCCAACCTTAGAGCTGGGCTGAGATGCCTCATTATGTAATTGCAAACCTTCCTTGGTTTGTCCATTCCATTTCTAAGACTAACAGGCCTTTTTCTATTTATTGAATATGCTCATGACTGTCCTTTAGATATAGTAAATATAACTGTTGCTTATAAAACTTGTTTTCTAGGAATTTTTAAAGGGCAATGGCAGAGTTTATTTATAAAAAAATATTTTGCATTTATTTATTTGTGTGAGTGATGAAGCTCAGGTCTTCAAACTTGTCAGGAGGTATGATTACCTCCCCTCTCTCTCAACCCCTCTCTCTCCTCTCTCAATGATTGTGTAAGAATGTTTTGCATGTGTATGCTGTGCCCACAGACTCCAGAACAGAGTATTAGATCCCCTGGAACTGGAGATGGGCCACCATATATAATACTGGTAATTGAGCCCAGGTTCTCTGGAAGAGGAGACAATGCTCTTAATTGTTGAGCCCTCTCTGTAGCCACATCTTTCTTTTTTTTTTTTTGAGTATATGTGAGGCTGTGTTTATATACATCATATGCAGACAATAAGAATGATTTAGATTCTTCAGAATCTGACACCCTCTTCTGGACTGTCTGAAGATAGCTACAGCATACTTAAATATAATAAATAAATAAATCTTTAAAAAGAAAAGGAAAAGTAAAAAAGAAAGAACAGGCCTGTCATATGCATGTTCATAGAGGAAAATGGAAGAGACCCCAATCTAACCTCAGCAGGGTGCTTCCTTCTGGATGGTAGCTCACAGTTTCATCCCAGCAAGACAGGCAAATCACTGAGTTCAAGGACAGTAAGGTTCAGGACAGCCAAGGTTAGGAAGGAAAAGGGTCTATGTTGAGAATACAAACCGACAAAACAACAACTAGGAAAAAGAAGTGACAGTGTAACTTGGGGTAGGGTACCAACAAGAGAAAGCTTTCTGTTACCACTTACAAACACCAGTAGCCTTGCACCCTTCTGCCCAGGTCCCTGCCTTCCTTTCTAGGAATTCTAAGGATGCCAGGGGGTGGGGGAATCCAGATTAACTTTTTAAAAACAAAGA
Organism: Mus caroli; assembly: GCF_978045245.1. Classification (NCBI taxonomy): domain Eukaryota; kingdom Metazoa; phylum Chordata; class Mammalia; order Rodentia; family Muridae; genus Mus; species Mus caroli. The sequence continues at coordinate 1,071,660 of NW_028227282.1, read as the reverse complement.
CTTGGCCTTTGATGTCTATAGGAAGCCCTTCTCAGTGCCTTTAACTACCACTGAACTTTCAGGGCTGTGACTCAACTGTAACAAGGAACAGGGCTAAGAACTTGCAGCCTTTGAAAACAACTATTTTTTTAAAGTGGGGGACACAAATCAGCAGTAGAACCCCTCAGGTTCAGCCATAATACTTGTTAGGGAAAGAGACTTAATGTCCGGAGCTGAGGTCTCATGGGTGAACTGCTTCAAGTTCTGAGTATCATTGAAAGAAAGAAAAGATATCATGTGGTTGCTTAATTTATTTATTTTATTATTTCTATATTTTGTTTTCTTTTGTTTTGTTTTAGAAAAGGCCTCAGTCTGTAGCTATGGCTGACCTAGGACAGACTACATGTGTTAATTAGGGTTTCACAGCTGAGAAACAGACCATACCTATGTAAGACTTAGAAAACCCAACAGTCAGTGGTGGCTCGAGCTCTTGATGAGAGCACTCTGGAGGCAGAGGCAGTCAGTTTCTGAGTTCGAGGCCAGCCTGGTTAAAGACAGGGATAGGCAGGGCTAGGCAAGGCAGGGCTGGGCTAGGCTAGGCTAGGCAAGGGGCTGGGCTAGTCAAGGCAAGGGACTAGGCTAGGCTACTCAAGGGGATAGGCAAGACAGACAGACAGAGAGAAGGACAGACAAGGATGGCAGGCCTGCCTGGTTTTTCTTTCTTTCTTATCCCTTTTAAAAATGTTTGTTTATTTATTTATTCATTTATTTATTTATGTATTTATTAGATATAAGTACACTGTAGCTGTCTTCAGACACTCCAGAAGAGGGTGTCAGATTCTGGAGAATCTATATCCCTCTTGTGGTCTGCATATGATGTACATACACACAGCCTCACATTTACATCTAAAAATTTAAAGATGTGTTGGTCCAATGAAAGGGATCAACAATTAACAGCATTGTCTCCTCTTATAGAGAACCTGGGATCAAGTACCAGCAACTATATGGTGGCCCATCTCCAGTTACAGGGGTTCAGACAGACAGACAGACATACAGACAGATAGAGTTAAGGATGGCAGGCCTACCTTGTCTTTCCTTCTTTCTTATCCTTTTAAAAAATGTTTATTAATTTAAGTATGTATTTATTAGATATAAGTACACTGTAGCTGCTTTCAGACACTCCAGAAGAGGGTGTCAGATTCTGGAGAATCTAAATCCCTCTTATGGTCTGCATATGATGTACATAAACACAGCCTCACATATACTTCTAAAAATTTAAAGATGGGTGGGGCCACTGAAAGGGCTCAACAATTAACAGCACTGACTCCTCTTCCAGAGAACCTGGGATCAACTACGAGCAACTATATGGTGGCCCATATCCGGTTCCAGGGGATCAGGCAGACAAAGAGACAGACAGACAAGGGTGGCAGGCCTCCCTGGCTTTTCTTTCTTTCTTATCCTTTTTAAAAAATGTTTATTTATTTATTTATATATTTATTAGATATAAGTACACCGTAGCTGTCTTCAGACACTCCAGAAGAGGGTGTCAGATTCTGGAGAATATAAATCCCTCTTATGGTCTGCATATGATGGACATAAACACAGATTCACATACACTTCTAAAAATTTAAGATGGGTGGGCCCACTGAAAGGGCTCAACAATTAACAGCATTGTCTCTTCTTCCAGAGAACCTGGGATCAACTACCAGCAACTATATGGTGGCCCATCTCCAGTTCCAGGGGATCAGACAGATAGACAGACAGAGATAAAAAGGGCAGGTCTGCCTGGTTTTTCTTTCTTTCTTATCCTTTTAAAATAATGTTTATTTATTTATTTATTTATTTATTTATGTATTTATTAGCTATAAGTACATTGTAGTTGTCTTTAGACACTCCAGAAGAGGGTGTCAGATTCTGGAGAATCTAAATCCCTCTTATGGTCTGCATATGATGTACATAAACACAGCCTAACATATACTTCTAAAAATTTAAAGATAGGTGGAGCCACTGAAAGGGCTCAACAATTAACAGCATTGTCTCTTCTTCCAGAGAACCTGGGATCAACTAACAGCAACAATATGGTGGCCCATCTCCAGTTCCAAGGAATCAGACAGACAGACAGACAGACTGACAGAGGTAAGGATGGAGGCCTGCCTGGTCTTTCTTTCTTTCTTATACTTTTAAAAAAATGTTTATTTATTTATTTATTTATTTATTTATGTATTTATTAGATATAAGTACACTGTAGCTGTCTTCAGACACTCTAGAAGAGGGTGTCATCTTCTGGAGAATCTAAATCCCTCTTATGGTCTGCATATGATGTACATAAACACAGCCTCACATATACTTCTAAAAATTTAAAGATGGGTGGGCCCACTGAAAGGGCTCAACAATTAACACCATTGTCTCCTCTTCCAGAGAACGTGGGATCAACTACCAGCAACTATGTGGTGGCCCATCTCAAGTTGCAGGGCATCAGAGAGACAGACAGACAGACAGAGATAAGGATGGCAGGCCTGCCTGATTTATCTTTCTTTCTTATCTTTTTAAAAAATGTTTATTAATTAATTAATTTATTTATTTATTTATTTATTTATTTATTAGATATAAGTACACTGTAGCTGTCTTCAGACTCTCCAGAAAAGGGTGTCAGATTCTGGAGAATCTATATCCCTCTTATGGTCTGCATATGATGTACATAAACACAGCCTCACATATACTTCTAAAAATTTTAAAGATGGTTGGGGCCAAAGAAAGGGCTCAACAATTAACAGCATTGTCTCCTCTTCCAGAGGACCTGGGATCAACTACCAGCAACTATATGGTGGCCCATCTCCAGTTCCAGGGGATCAGACAGACAGACAGACAGACAGTGATAAGGATGGCAGGCCTGCCTGGTCTTTCTTTCTTTCTTATCCTTTTTAAAAAAATGTTTATTTATATATTTATTTATGTATTTATTAGATATATGTACACTGTAGCTGCTTTCAGACACTCCAGAAGAGGGTGTCAGATTCTGGAGAATCTAAATCCCTCTTATGGTCTGCATATGATGTACATAAACACAGCCTCACATATACTTCTAAAAATTTAAAGAAGGGTGGGGCCACTCTAAAAGCTCAACAATTAACAGCATTGTCTCCTCTTCCAGAGTACCTGGGATCAACTACCAGCAACTATATGGTGGCCCATCTCCAGTTCCAGGGGATCAGACAGACAGACATACAGACAGTGATAAGGATGGCAGGCCTGCCTGGTCTTTCTTTCTTTCTTATCCTTTTTAAAAAAATGTTTATTTATATATTTATTTATGTATTTATTAGATATATGTACACTGTAGCTGTCTTCAGACACTCCAGAAATGAGTGTCAGATTCTGGAGAATCTAAATCCCTCTTATGGTCTGCATATTCGGTACATAAACACAGCCTCGCATATACTTCTAAAAATTTAAAGATGGGTGGGTCCACTGAGAGGGCTCAACAATTAACAGCATTGTCTCCTCTTTCAGAGAACCTGGGATAAACTACCAGCACCTTATGGTGGCCCATCTCCAGTTCCAGAGGATCAGACAGACATACAGACAGAGAGACAGAGATATGGATAGCAGGCCTGCCTGGTCTTTCTTTATTTCTTATACTTTTTAAAAAATGTTTATTTATTTATTTATTTATTTATTTATCTATGTATGTATTAGATATAAGTACACTGTAGCTGTCTTCAGACACTCCAGAAGAGGGTGTCAGATTCTAGAGAATCTAAATCCTCTTATGGTCTGAATATGATGTACATAAACACAGCCTCACATATACTTCTAAAAATTATAAATAGGTGGGGCCACTGAAAGGACTCAACAATTAACAGCATTGTCTCCTCTTCCAGAGAACCTGGGATCAACTACCAGCACCTAAAAGGTGGCCCATCTCCAGTTCCAGGGGATCAGACAGACAGACAGACAGACAGAGATAAGGAGGGCAGGCATGCCTGGTTTTTCTTTCTTTCTTATCCTTTTAAAATAATGTTTATTTATTTATTTATTTATTTATTTATGTATTTATTAGATATAAGTACACTGTAGTTGTCTTCAGACACTCCAGAAGAGGGTGTCAGATACTGGAGAATCAAAATCCCTCTTATGGTCTACATATGATATACGTAAACACAGCCTAACATATACTTCTAAAAATTTAAAGATAGGTGGAGCCACTGAAAGGGCTCAACAATTAACAGCATTGTCTCTTCTTCCAGAGAACCTGGGATCAACTAACAGCAACTATATGGTGGCCCATCTCCAGTTCCGAGGGATCAGACAGACAGACTGACAGAGGTAAGGATGGAGGCCTGCGTGGTCTTTCTTTCTTTCTTATACTTTTAAAATAATGTTTATTTATTTATTTATTTATTTATTTATTTATTTATTAGATATAAGTACACTGTAGCTGTCTTCAGACACTCTAGAAGAGGGTGTCATCTTTTGGAGAATCTAAATCGCTCTTATGGTCTGCATATGATGTACATAAACACAGCCTCATATATACTTCTAAAAATTTAAAGATGGGTGGGCCCACTGAAAGGGCTCAACAATTAACACCATTGTCTCCTCTTCCAGAGAACGTGGGATCAACTACCAGCAACTATGTGGTGGCCCATCTCAAGTTGCAGGGGATCAGACAGACAGACAGACAGACAGAGATAAGGATGGCAGGCCTGCCTGGTCTTTCATTCTTTCTTATCCTTTTTTAAAAAAAGATTATTTATATATTTATTTATGTATTTATTAGATATAAGTACACTGTAGCTGTCTTCAGACTCTCCAGAAGAGGGTGTCAGATTCTGGAGAATCTATATCCCTCTTATAGTCTGCATATGATGTACATAAACACAGCCTCACATATACTTCTAAAAATTTAAAGATGGTTGGGGCCACTGAAAAAGCTCAACAATTAACAGCATTGTCTCCTCTTCCAGAGGACCTGGGATCAACTACCAGCAAATATATTGTGGCCCATCTCCAGTTCCAGGGGATCAGACAGACATACATACAGACAGACAGACAAGGATTGCAGGCCTGCCTGGTTTTTCTTTCTTCTTATACATTTTAAAAATGTTTATTTATTTATATATATATTTATTAGATATAAGTACATTGTAGCTGTCTTCAGACACTTCAGAAGAGGGTGTCATATTCTGGAGAATCTAAATCCCTCTTTTGGACTGCATATGATGTACATAAACACAGCCTCACATATACTTCTAAAAATTTAAAGAAGGGTGGGGCCACTCTAAAAGCTCAACAATTAACACCATTGTCTCCTCTTCCAGAGTACCTGGGATCAACTACCAGCAACTATATGGTGGCCCATCTCCAGTTCCAGAGGATCAGACAGACAGACATACAGACAGTGATAAGGATGGCAGGCCTGCCTGGTCTTTCTTTCTTTCTTATCCTTTTAACAAAAAATGTTTATTTATATATTTATTTATGTATTTATTAGATATAAGTACACTGTAGCTGTCTTCAGACACTCCAGAAGAGGGTGTCAGATTCTGGAGAATCTAAATCCCTCTTATGGTCTGCATATGATGTACATAAACACAGCCTCACATATACTTCTAAAAAATTAAAGATGTGTGGGGCCACTGAGAGGGCTCAACAATTAACAGCATTGTCTCCTCTTTCAGAGAACCTGGAATAAACTACCAGCACCTTATGGTGGCCCATCTCCAGTTCCAGTGGATCAGACAGACAGACAGACAGACAGAGAGACAGAGATAAGGATGGCAGGTCTGCCTGGTCTTTCTTTATTTCTTATACTTTTTAAAAAATGTTTATTTATTTATTTATTTATTTCTTTATTTATTAGATATAAGTACACTGTAGCCGTCTTCAGACACTCCAGAAGAGGGTGTCAGATTCTGGAGAATCTAAATCCCTCTTATGGTCTGAATATGATGTACATAAACACAGCCTCACATATACTTCTAAAAATTAAAAATAGGTGGGTCCACTGAAAGGACTCAACAATTAACAGCATTGTCTCCTCTTCCAGAGAACCTGGGAACAACTACCAGCACCTAAAAGGTGGCCCATCTCCAGTTCCAGGGGATCAGACAGACAGACAGACAGACAGACAGTGATAAGGATGGCAGGCCTGCCTGGTCTTTCTTTCTTTCTCATTCTTTTTTTAAAAAAATGTTTATTTATTTATTTATTTATTTATTTATTTATTTATTTATTATTAGATATAAGTACACTGTAGCTGTTCAGACACTCCAGAAGAGGGTGTCAGATTCTGGAGAATCTAAATCACTCTTATGGTCTGCATATGATGTACATAAACACAGCCTCACATATACTTCTAAAAATTTAAAGAAGGGTGGGGCCACTCTAAAAGATCAACAATTAACAGCATTGTCTCCTCTTCCAGAGTACCTGGGATCAACTACCAGCAACTATAAGGTGGCCCATCTCCAGTTCCAGGGGATCAGACAGACAGACATACAGACAGTGATAAGGATGGCAGGCCTGCCTGGTCATTCTTTCTTTCTTATCCTTTTCAAAAAAATGTTTATTTATATATTTATTTATGTATTTATTAGATATAAGTACACTGTAGCTGTCTTCAGACACTCCAGAAGAGGGTGTCAGATTCTGGAGAATCTAAATCCCTCTTATGGTCTGCATATGATGTACATAAACACAGCCTCACATATACTTCTAAAAAATTAAAGATGTGTGGGGCCACTGAGAGGGCTCAACAATTAACAGCATTGTCTCCTCTTTCAGAGAACCTGGGATAAACTACCAGCACCTTATGGTGGCCCATCTCCAGTTCCAGTGGATCAGACAGACAGACAGACAGACAGAGAGACAGAGATAAGGATGGCAGGTCTGCCTGGTCTTTCTTTATTTCTTATACTTTTTAAAAAATGTTTATTTATTTATTTATTTATTTATTTATTTATTTATTAGATATAAGTACACTGTAGCCGTCTTCAGACACTACAGAAGAGGGTGTCAGATTCTGGAGAATCTAAATCCCTCTTATGGTCTGAATATGATGTACATAAACACAGCCTCACATATACTTCTAAAAATTAAAAATAGGTGGGGCCACTGAAAGGACTCAACAATTAACAGCATTGTCTCCTCTTCCAGAGAACCTGGGAACAACTACCAGCACCTAAAAGGTGGCCCATCTCCAGTTCCAGGGGATCAGACAGACAGACAGACAGACAGTGATAAGGATGGCAGGCCTGCCTGGTCTTTCTTTCTTTCTCATTCTTTTTTTAAAAAAATGTTTATTCATTTATTTATTTATTTATTTATTTATTTATTTATTTATTTATTTATTATTAGATATAAGTACACTGTAGCTGTTCAGACACTCCAGAAGAGGGTGTCAGATTCTGGAGAATCTAAATCACTCTTATGGTCTGCATATGATGTACATAAACACAGCCTCACATATACTTCTAAAAATTTAAAGAAGGGTGGGGCCACTCTAAAAGATCTACAATTAACAGCATTGTCTCCTCTTCCAGAGTACCTGGGATCAACTACCAGCAACTAAAAGGTGGCCCATCTCCAGTTCCAGGGGATCAGACAGACAGACATACAGACAGTGATAAGGATGGCAGGCCTGCCTGGTCATTCTTTCTTTCTTATCCTTTTCAAAAAAATGTTTATTTATATATTTATTTATGTATTTATTAGATATAAGTACACTGTAGCTGTCTTCAGACACTCCAGAAGAGGGTGTCAGATTCTGGAGAATCTAAATCCCTCTTATGGTCTGCATATGATGTACATAAACACAGCCTCATATATACTTCTAAAAATTTAAAGATGTGTGGGGCCACTGAGAGGGCTCAACAATTAACAGCATTGTCTCCTCTTTCAGAGAACCTGGGATAAACTACCAGCACCTTATGGTGGCCCATCTCCAGTTCCAGTGGATCAGACAGACAGACAGACAGACAGAGAGACAGAGATAAGGATGGCAGGCCTGCCTGGTCTTTCTTTATTTCTTATACTTTTTAAAAAATGTTAATTTATTTATTTATTTATTTATTTATTTATGTATGTATTTATTAGATATAAGTACACTGTAGCCGTCTTCAGACACTCTAGAAGAGGGTGTCAGATTCTAGAGAATCTAAATCCCTCTTATGGTCTGAATATGATGTACATAAACACAGCCTCACATATACGTCTAAAAATTATAAATAGGTGGGGCCACTGAAAGGACTGAACAATTAACAGCATTGTCTCCTGTTCCAGAGAACCTGGGATCAACTACCAGCACCTAAAAGGTGGCCCATCTCCAGTTCCAGGGGATCAGACAGGCAGACAGACAGACAGTGATAAGGATGGCAGGCCTGCCTGGTCTGTCTTTGTTTCTTATCCTTTTTTTAAAAAATTGTTTATTTATTTATTTATTTATTTATTTATTTATTTATTATTAGATATAAGTACACTGTAGCTGTTCAGACACTCCAGAAGAGGGTGTCAGATTCTGGAGAATCTAAATCCCTCTTATGGTCTGCATATGATGTACATAAACACAGCCTCACATATACTTCTAAAAATTTAAAGAAGGGTGGGGCCACTCTAAAAGCTCAACAATTAACAGCATTGTCTCCTCTTCCAGAGTACCTGGAATCAACTACCAGGAACTATATGGTGGCCCATCTCCAGTTCCAGGGGATCAGACAGACAGACATACAGACAGTGATAAGGATGGCAGGCCTGCCTGGTCTTTCTTTCTGTCTTATCCTTTTAAAAAAAATGTTTATTTATATATTTATTTATGTATTTATTAGATATAAGTACACTGTAGCCGTCTTCAGACACTCCAGAAGATGGTGTCAGATTCTGGAGAATCTAAATCCCTCTTATGGTCTGAATATGATGTACATAAACACAGCCTCACATATACTTGTAAAAATTAAAAATGGGTGGGGCCACTGAAAGGGCTCAACAATTAACAGCATTGTCTCCTCTTCCAGAGAACCTGGGATCAACTACCAGCACCTACAAGGTGGCCCATCTCCAGTTCCAGGGGATCAGACAGACAGACAGACAGACTGAGATAAGTATGGCAGGCCTGCCTGGTCTTTCTTTCTTTCTTATCCTTTTAAAATAATGTTTATTTATTTATTTATTTATTTATTTATATATGTATGTATTTATTAGATATAAGTACACTGTAGTTGTCTTCAGACACTCCAGAATAGGGTGTCAGATTCTGGAGAAACTAAATCCATCTTATGGTCTGCATATGATGTACATAAACACAGCCTAACATATACTTCTAAAAATTTAAAGATAGGTGGAGCCACTGAAAGGGCTCAACAATTAATAGCATTGTCTCCTCTTCCAGAGAAGCTGGGATCAACTAACAGCAACTATATGGTTGCCCATCTGCAGTTCCAAGGTATCAGACAGTCTGACAGACAGACAGACTGACAGAGATTAGGATGGCAGGCCTGCCTGGTCTTTCTTTCTTTCTTATCCTTTTAAAATAATGTTTATTTATTTATTTATTTATTTATATATGTATGTATTTATTAGATATAAGTACACTGTAGTTGTCTTCAGACACTCCAGAATAGGGTGTCAGATTCTGGAGAATCTAAATCCCTCTTATGGTCTGCATATGATGTACATAAACACAGCCTCACATATACTTCTAATAATTTAAAGATGTGTGGGGCCACTGAGAGGGCTCAACAATTAACAGCATTGTCTCCTCTTTCAGAGAACCTGGGATAAACTACCAGCACCTTATGGTGGCCCATCTCCAGTTCCAGGGGATCAGACAGACAGACAGACAGAGAGACAGAGATAAGGATGGCAGGCCTGCCTGGTCTTTCTTTATTTCTTATACTATTTAAAAAATGTTTATTTATTTATTTATTTATTTATTTATTTATTTATGTATTTATTAGATATAAGTACACTGTAGCTGTCTTCAGACACTCCAGAAGAAGGTGTCAGATTCTGGAGAATCTAAATCCCTCTTATGGTCTGCATATGATGTACATAAACACAGCCTCACATATACTTCTAAATATTTAAAGATGGGTAGGGCCACTGATAGGGCTCAACAATTAACAGCATTGTCTCCTCTTCGAGAGAACCTGGGATCAACTACCAGCACCTTATAGTGTCCCATCTCCAGTTCCAGTGGTTCAGACAGACAGACAGACAGACAGAGAGACAGAGATAAGGATGGCAGGCCTGCCTGGTCTTACTTTCTTTCTTATCCTTTTTAAAAAATGTTTATTTATTTATTTATTATATATAAGTACACTGTAGCTGTCTTCAGTCACTCCAGTAGAGGGTGTCAGATTCTGGAGAATCTAAATCCCTCTTATGGTCTGCATATGATGTACATAAACACAGCCTCACATATACTTATAAATATTTAAAGAAGTGTGGGGCCACTGGAAGGGCTAAACAATTAACCGAATTGTCTCCTCTTCCAGAGAACCTTGGATCAACTACCAGCACTATATGGTGGCCCATCTCAAGTTCCCGGGGATCAGATAGACAGACAGACAGACAGACAAAGATATGGATGGCAGGCCTGCCTGGTCTTTCTTTCTTTCTTATACTTTTTAAAAAATGTTTATTTATTTATTTATTTATTTATTTATTTATTTATTAGATATAAGTACACTGTAGCTGTCTTCAGACACTCCAGAAGAGGGTGTCAGATTCTGGAGAATCTAAATCCCTCTTATGGTCTGCATATGATGTACATAAACACAGCCTCACATATACTTCTAAATATTTAAAGATGGGTAGGGCCACTGATAGGGCTCAACAATTAACAGCATTTTCTCCTCTTCCAGAGAACCTGGGATCAACTACCAGCAACTTTATGGTAGCCCAACTCCAGTTCCAGGGGATCAGACAGACAGACAGACAGACAGAGATAAGGATGGCAGGCCTGCCTGGTCTTACATTCTTTCTTATCCTTTTTAAAAAATGTTTATTTATTTATTTATTTATTTATTATACATAAGTACACTGTAGCTGTCTTCAGTCACTCCAGTAGAGGGTGTCAGATTCTGGAGAATCTAAATCCTCTTATAATCTGAATATGATGTACATAAACACAGCCTCACATAAACTTCTAAATATTTAAAGAAGTGTGGGGCCACTGAAAGGGCTAAACAATTAACCGAATTGTCTCCTCTTCCAGAGAACCTTGGATCAACTACCAGCAACTATATTGTGGCCCATCTCCAGTTCCAGGGGATCAGACAGACATACAGACAGACAGACAGACAAGGATTGCAGGCCTGCCTGGTTTTTCTTTCTTTCTTATACATTTTAAAAATGTTTATTTATTTATATATGTATTTCTTAGATATAAGTACACTGTATCTTTCTTTAGACACCCCAGAGGAGGGTGTCAGATTCTAGAGAATCTAAATCCCTCTTATGGTCTGCATATGATGTACATAAACACAGCCTCACATATACTTCTAAAAATTTAAAGAAGGGTGGGGCCACTCTAAAAGCTCAACAATTAACAGCATTGTCTCCTCTTCCAGAGTACCTGGTATCAACTACCAGCAACTATATGGTGGCCCATCTCCAGTTCCAGGGGATCAGACAGACAGACATACAGACAGTGAAAAGGATGGCTGGCCTGCCTGGTCTTTCTTTGTTTCTTATCCTTTTTAAAAAAATGTTTATTTATATATTTATTTATGTATTTATTAGATATAAGTACACTGTAGCTGTCTTCAGACACTCAAGAAGAGGGTCTCAGATTCTGGAGAATCTAAATCCCTCTTATGGTCTGCATAGGATGTACATAAACACAGCCTCACATATACTTCTAAAAATTAAAAATGGGTGGGGCCACTGAAAGGGCTCAACAATTAACAGCATTGTCTCCTCTTCCAGAGAACCTGGGATCAACTACCAGCAACTACAAGGTGGCCCATCTCCAGTTCCAGGGGATCAGACAGACAGACAGACAGACAGAGATTAGGATGGCAGGCCTGCCTGGTCTTTCTTTCTTTCTTATCCTTTTAAAATCATGTTTATTTATTTATTTATATTTATTTATATATGTATTTATTAGATATAAGTACACTGTAGTTGTCTTCAGACACTCCAGAAGAGGGTGTCAGATTCTGGAGAATATAAATCCCTCTTATGGTCTGCATATGATGTACATAAACACAGCCTAACATATACTTCTAAAAATTTAAAGATAGTTGGAGCCACTGAAAGGGCTCAACAATTAACAGCATTGTCTCCTCTTCCAGAGAACCTGGGATCAACTAACAGCAACTATATGGTGGCCCATCTCCAGTTCCAAGGGATCAGACAGACTGACAGACAGACAGACTGACAGACATAAGGATGGCAGGCCTGCCTGGTCTTTCTTTCTTTCTTATCCTTTTTAAAAAATGTTTATTTATTTATTTATATGTTTATTAGATATAAGTACACTGTAGCCGTCTTCAGACACTCCAGAAGAAGTTGTCATATTCTGGAGAATCTAAATCCCTCTTATGGTCTGCATATGATGTACATAAACACAGCCTCACCTTTACTTCTTAAAATTTAAAGGTGGGGGGGGCCACTGAAAGGGCTCAGCAATTAACAGCATTATCTCCTCTTACAGAGAACCTGGGATCAACTACCTGCAACTATATGGTGGCCCATCTCCACTCCCAGGGGATCAGACAGACAGACAGACAGACAAGGATAAGGATGGCAGGCCTGCCTGGTCTTTCTTTCTTTCTTATACTTTTTAAAAAAATTGTATTTATTTATGTATTTATTAGATATATGTACACTGTAGCTGTCTTCAGACACTCAGAAGAGGGTGTCAGATTCTGATGAATCTAAATCCCTCTTCTGGTCTGCATATGATGTACATAAACACAGCCTCACATACACGTCTAAAAATTTAAAGATGGGTAGGGCCACTGATAGGGCTCAACAATTAACAGCATTGTCTCCTCTTCCAGAGAACCTGGGATCAACTACCAGCAACTATATGGTAGCCCATCTCTAGTTCCAGGGGATCAGACAGACAGACAGACAGACAGAGATAAGGATGGCAGGCCTGCCTGGTCTTACTTTCTTTCTTATCCTTTTTAAAAAATGTTTATTTATTTATTTATTTATTTATGTATTTATTATATATAAGTACACTGTAGCTGTACTTATATATAATATACAATTAAGAGCATTGTCTCCACTTCCAGAGAACCTTGGATCAACTACCAGCAACTATATGGTGGCCCATCTCCAGTTCCAGGGGATCAGACAGACAGACAGACAGAGATAAGGATGGCAGGCCTGCCTGGTCTTACTTTCTTTCTTATCCTTTTTAAAAAATGTTTATTTATTTATTTATTTATTTATTTATTTATTACATATAAGTACACTGTAGCTGTCTTCAGACACTCCAGTAGAGGGTGTCAGATTCTGGAGAATCTAAATCCTCTTATAATCTGAATATGATGTACATAAACACAGCCTCACATATACTTCTAAATATTTAAAGAAGTGTGCGGCCACTGAAAGGGCTCAACAATTAAGAGCATTGTCTCCTCTTCCAGAGAACCTTGGATCAACTACCAGCAACTATATGGTGGCCCATCTCCAGTTCCCGGGGATCTGATAGACAGACAGACAGACAGGCAGAGATATGGATGGCAGGCCTGCCTGGTCTTTCTTTCTTATCCTTTTTAAAAAATGTTTATTTATTTATTTATTTATTTATTTATGTATTTAGTAGATATAAGTACACTGTAGCTTTTCAGACACTACAGAAGAGCGTGTCAGATTCTGGAGAATCTAAATCCCTCTTATGGTCTGCATATGATGTACATAAACACAGCCTCACATATACTTCTAAATATTTAAAGAAGGGTGGGGCCACTCTAAAAGCTCAACAATTAACAGCATTGTCTCCTCTTCCAGAGTACCTGGGATCAACTACCAGCAACTATATTGTGGCCCATCTCCAGTTCCCTGGGATCAGACAGACAGACATACAGACAGTGCTAAGGATGGCAGGCCTGCCTGGTCTTTCTTTCTTTCTTATCCTTTTTAAAAAAATGTTTATTTATATATTTATTTATGTATTTATTAGATATAAGTACACTGTAGCTGTCTTCAGACACTCCAGAAGAGGGTGTCAGATTCTGGAGAATCTAAATCCCTCTTATGGTCTGCATATGATGTACATAAACAAAGCCTCACATATACTTCTAAAAATTTAAAGATGGGTGGGGCCACTGAGAGGGCTCAACAATTAACAGCATTGTCTCCTCTTTCAGAGAACCTGGGATAAACTACCAGCACCTTATGGTGGCCCAACTCCAGTTCCAGTGGATCAGACAGACAGACAGACAGAGAGACAGAGATAAGGATGGCAGGCCTGCCTGGTCTTACTTTATTTCTTATACTTTTTAAAAAATGTTTATTTATTTATTTATTCATTTATTTATGTATTTATTAGATATAAGTACACTGTAGCCGTCTTCAGACACTCCAGAAGAGGGTGTCAGATTCTGGAGAATCTAAATCCCTCTTATGGTTTGAATAAGATGTACATAAACACAGCTCACATATACTTCTAAAAATTAAAAATGGGTGGGGCCACTGAAAGGGCTCAATAATTAACAGCATTGTCTCCTCTTCCAGAGAACGTGGGATCAACTACCAGCACCTACAAGGTGGCCCATCTCCAGTTCCACGGGATCAGACAGACAGACAGACAGAGATAAGGATGGCAGGCCTGCCTGGTCTTTCTTTCTTTCTTATCCTTTTTAAAAAATATTTATTTATTTATTTATTTATTTATGTATTTCTTAGATATAAGTACACTGTAGCTTTCTTTAGACACTCCAGAGGAGGGTGTCAGATTCTGGAGAATGTAAATCCCTCTTATGGTCTGCATATGATGTACATAAACACAGCCTCACATATACTGAGCTGAGGTGTCACAGGCCAACTGCTGGAATTTCTTTGTACCACCTAGAGAGAGAAAAGCTATGCTGTGGTTTCTTAATTTATGTATTTTATTATTTCTATTTGTTGTTTTGTTTTGTTTTATTTGTTTTTAGAGAAGTCCTCAGTCTGTAGCTCTGGCTGACCCAGGACTGCCTACTTGTGTTAATTAGGGTTTCACAGCTGGGAACAGACACCAAGAGCAAGGTAAGGCTTAGAAAACCCTACATTCAGTGGTGGCTCAAGCTCTTAATGAGAGCACTCTGTAGGCAGAGGCAGTCAGTTTCTGAGTTTGAGGCCACCCTGGTGAAAGACAGGGCTAGGGTAGGGGCTAGGGTGAGGAAAGAAAGAAAGAAAGAAAGAAAGAAAAGTTTATAATAAAAAGTTTTTATAAAAGTTTTATAAAAAGTGTTAAAGTTTTTAAAAATTAAAAAAAAAAAATACCAGATCACCATCACACAGCATTGGCTGTCTTCAGGTGTATCCTTTCAGCCTCCAAAACAAAAAACAATGGCTGGCTGTCTTCAGGTGTATCCTATTCTCGAGTCTTATTTCCAACCTTAGAGCTGGGCTGAGCTGCCTCATTATGTAATTGCAAACCTTCCTTGGTTTGTCTTTTCCATTTCTAAGACTAACAGGCCTTTTTCTATTTATTGAATATGCTCATGACTGTCCTTTAGATATAGTAAATATAACTTTTGCTTATAAAACTTGTTTTCTAGGAATTTTTAAAGGGCAATGGCAGAGTTTATTTATAAAAAAATATTTTGCATTTATTTATTTGTGTGAGTGATGAAGCTCAGGTCTTCAAACTCGTCAGGAGGTATGATTACCTCCCCTCTCTCTCAACCCCTCTCTCTCCTCTCTCAATGATTGTGTAAGAATGTTTTGCATGTGTATGCTGTGCCCACAGACTCCAGAACAGAGTATTAGATCCCCTGGAACTGGAGATGGGCCACCATATATAATACTGGTAATTGAGCACAGGTTCTCTGGAAGAGGAGACAATGCTCTTAATTGTTGAGCCCTCTCTGTAGCCACATCTTTCTTTTTTTTTTTTTTTGAGTATATGTGAGGCTGTGTTTATATACATCATATGCAGACAATAAGAATGATTTAGATTCTTCAGATTCTGACACCCTCTTCTGGACTGTCTGAAGATAGCTAGAGCATACTTAAATATAATAAATAAATAAAACTTTAAAAAGAAAAGGAAAAGTAAAAAAGAAAGAACAGGCCTGCCATATGCATGTTCATAGAGGAAAATGGGAGAGACCCCAATCTAACCTCAGCAGGGTGCTTCCTTCTGGATGGTAGCTCATAGTTTCATCCCAGCAAGACAGGCAAATCATTGAGTTCAAGGACAGTAAGGTTCAGGACAGCCAAGGTTAGGAAGGAAAAGGGTCTAT
The DNA here is from genome assembly GCF_978045245.1 of Mus caroli. NCBI lineage: Eukaryota > Metazoa > Chordata > Mammalia > Rodentia > Muridae > Mus > Mus caroli. The sequence goes on along the minus strand of NW_028227282.1, from coordinate 1,055,272 downwards.
GTTGAGAATACAAACCGACAAAACAACAACTAGGAAAAAGAAGTGACAGTGTAACTTGGGGTAGGGTACCAACAAGAGAAAGCTTTCTGTTACCACTTACAAACACCAGTAGCCTTGCACACTTCTGCCCAGGTCCCTGCCTTCCTTTCTAGGAATTCTAAGGATGCCAGGGTGTGGGGGAATCCAGATTAACTTTTTAAAAACAAAGACTTGGCCTTTGATGTCTATAGGAAGCCCTTCTCAGTGCCTTTAACTACCACTGAACTTTCAGGGCTGTGACTCAACTGTAACAAGGAACAGGGCTAAGAACCTGCAGCCTTTGAAAACAACTATTTTTTTAAAGTGGGGGACACAAATCAGCAGTAGAACCCCTCAGGTTCAGCCATAATACTTGTTAGGGAAAGAGACTCAATGTCCGGAGCTGAGGTCTCATGGGTGAACTGCTTCAAGCTCTGAGTATCATTGAAAGAAAGAAAAGATATCATGTGGTTGCTTAATTTATTTATTTTATTATTTCTATTTTTTGTTTTCTTTTGTTTTGTTTTAGAAAAGGCCTCAGTCTGTAGCTATGGCTGACCTAGGACAGACTACATGTGTTAATTAGGGTTTCACAGCTGAGAAACAGACCATACCTATGTAAGACTTAGAAAACCCAACAGTCAGTGGTGGCTCGAGCTCTTAATGAGAGCACTCTGGAGGCAGAGGCAGTCAGTTTCTGAGTTCGAGGCCAGCCTGTTTAAAGACAGGGATAGGCAGGGCTAGGCAAGGCAGGGCTGGGCTAGGCTAGGCTAGGCAAGGGGCTGGGCTAGTCAAGGCAAGGGACTAGGCTAGGCTACTCAAGGGGATAGGCAAGACAGACAGACAGACAGAGAGAAGGACAGACAAGGATGGCAGGCCTGCCTGGTTTTTCTTTCTTTCTTATCCCTTTTAAAAAATGTTTATTTATTTATTTATTTATTTATTTATTTATGTATTTATTAGATATACGTACACTGTAGCTGTCTTCAGACACTCCAGAAGAGGGTGTCAGATTCTGGAGAATCTATATCCCTCTTATGGTCTGCATATGATGTACATAAACACAGCCTCACATATACTTCTAAAAATTTAAAGAAGGGTGGGGCCACTCTAAAAGCTCAACAATTAACAGCATTGTCTCCTCTTCCAGAGTACCTGGGATCAACTACCAGCAACTATATGGTGGCCCATCTCCAGTTCCAGGGGATCAGACAGACAGACATACAGACAGTGATAAGGATGGCAGGCCTGCCTGGTCTTTCTTTCTTTCTTATCCTTTTTAAAAAAATGTTTGTTTATTTATTTATTTATTTATATATGTATTTATTAGATATAAGTACACTGTAGCTGTCTTCAGACACTCCAGAAGAGGGTGTCAGATTCTGGAGAATCTAAATCCCTCTTATGGTCTTCATATGATGTACATCAACAAGGCCTCACATATACTTCTAAAAATTTAAAGATGTGTGGGGACAGTGAGAGGGCTCAACAATTAACAGCATTGTCTCCTCTTTCAGAGAACCTGGGATAAACTACCAGCACCTTATGGTGGCCCATCTCCAGTTCCAGTGGATCAGACAGACAGACAGTCAGAGAGACAGAGATAAGGATGGAAGGCCTGCCTGGTCTTTCTTTATTTCTTATACTTTTTAAAAAATGTTTATTTATTTATTTATTTATGTATTTATTAGATATAAATACACTGTAGCCGTCTTCAGACACTCCAGAAGAGGGTGTCAGATTCTGGAGAATCTAAATCCCTCTTATGATTTGAATATGATGTACATAAACACAGCCTCACATATACTTCTAAAAATTAAAAATGGGTGGGGCCACTGAAAGGGCTCAACAATTAACAGCATTGTCTCCTCTTCCAGAGAACGTGGGATCAACTACCAGCACCTACAAGGTGGCCCATCTCCAGTTCCAGGGGATCAGACAGACAGGCAGACAGAGATAAGGATGGCAGGCCTGCCTGGTCTTTCTTTCTTTCTTATCCTTTTTAAAAAATATTTATTTATTTATTTATTTATTTATGTATTTCTTAGATATAAGTACACTGTAGCTTTCTTTAGACACTCCAGAGGAGGGTGTCAGATTCTGGTAATGTAAATCCCTCTTATGGTCTGCATATGATGTACATAAACACAGTCTCACATATACTGAGCTGAGGTGTCACAGGCCAACTTCTCGAATTTCTGAGTACCACCTAGATAGAGAAAAGCTATGCTGTGGTTGCTTAATTTATGTATTTTATTATTTCTATTTGTTGTTTTGTTTTATTTTATTTGTTTTTAGAGAAGTCCTCAGTCTGTAGCTCTGGCTGACCCAGGACTGCCTACTTGTGTTAATTAGGGTTTCACAGCTGAGAACAGACACCAAGAGCAAGGTAAGGCTTAGAAAACCCTACATTCAGTGGTGGCTCAAGCTCTTAATGAGAGCACTCTGTAGGCAGAGGCAGTCAGTTTCTGAGTTTGAGGCCACCCTGGTGAAAGACAGGGCTAGGGTAGGGGCTAGGGTGAGGAAAGAAAGAAAGGAAAGTTTATAATAAAAAGTTTTTATAAAAGTTTTATAAAAAGTGTTAAAGTTTTTAAAAATTAAAAAAAAATACCAGATCACCATCACACAGCATTGGCTGTCTTCAGGTGTATCCTTTCAGCCTCCAAAACAAAAAACAAGGGCTGGCTGTCTTCAGGTGTATCCTATTCTCGAGTCTTATTTCCAACCTTAGAGCTGGGCTGAGATGCCTCATTATGTAATTGCAAACCTTCCTTGGTTTGTCTTTTCCATTTCTAAGACTAACAGGCCTTTTTCTATTTATTGAATATGCTCATGACTGTCCTTTAGATATAGTAAATATAACTGTTGCTTATAAAACTTGTTTTCTAGGAATTTTTAAAGGGCAATGGCAGAGTTTATTTATAAAAAAATATTTTGCATTTATTTATTTGTGTGAGTGATGAAGCTCAGGTCTTCAAACTCGTCAGGAGGTATGATTACCTCCCCTGTCTCTCAACCCCTCTCTCTCCTCTCTCAATGATTGTGTAAGAATGTTTTGCATGTGTATGCTGTGCCCACAGACTCCAGAACAGAGTATTAGATCCCCTGGAACTGGAGATGGGCCACCATATATAATACTGTTAATTGAGCACAGGTTCTCTGGAAGAGGAGACAATGCTCTTAATTGTTGAGCCCTCTCTGTAGCCACATCTTTCTTTTTCTTTTTTTTTTTTTTGAGTATATGTGAGGCTGTGTTTATATACATCATATGCAGACAATAAGAATGATTTAGATTCTTCAGAATCTGACACCCTCTTCTGGACTGTCTGAAGATAGCTACAGCATACTTAAATATAATAAATAAATAAATCTTTAAAAAGAAAAGGAAAAGTAAAAAAGAAAGATCAGGCCTGCCATATGCATGTTCATAGAGGAAAATGGAAGAGACCCCAATCTAAACTCAGCAGGGTGCTTCCTTCTGGATGGTAGCTCACAGTTTCATCCCAGCAAGACAGGCAAATCACTGAGTTCAAGGACAGTAAGGTTCAGGACAGCCAAGGTTAGGAAGGAAAAGGGTCTATGTTGAGAATACAAACCGACAAAACAATTACTAGGAAAAAGAAGTGACAGTGTAACTTGGGGTAGGGTACCAACAAGAGAAAGCTTTCTGTTACCACTTACAAACACCAGTAGCCTTGCACCCTTCTGCCCAGGTCCCTGCCTTCCTTTCTAGGAATTCTAAGGATGCCAGGGTGTGGGGGAATCCAGATTAACTTTTTAAAAACAAAGACTTGGTCTTTGATGTCTATAGGAAGCCCTTCTCAGTGCCTTTAACTACCACTGAACTTTCAGGGCTGTGACTCAACTGTAACAAGGAACAGGGCTAAGAACCTGCAGCCTTTGAAAACAACTATTTTTTTAAAGTGGGGGACCCAAATCAGCAGTAGAACCCCTCAGGTTCAGCCATAATACTTGTTAGGGAAAGAGCCTCAATGTCCGGAGCTGAGGTCTCATGGGTGAACTGCTTCAAGCTCTGAGTATCATTGAAAGAAAGAAAAGATATCATGTGGTTGCTTAATTTATTTATTTTATTATTTCTATTTTTTGTTTTCTTTTGTTTTGTTTTAGAAAAGGCCTCAGTCTGTAGCTATGGCTGACCTAGGACAGACTACATGTGTTAATTAGGGTTTCACAGCTGAGAAACAGACCATACCTATGTTATACTTAGAAAACCCAACAGTCAGTGGTGGCTCGAGCTCTTGATGAGAGCACTCTGGAGGCAGAGGCAGTCAGTTTCTGAGTTCGAGGCCAGCCTGGTTAAAGACAGGGATAGGCAGGGCTAGGCAAGGCAGGGCTGGGCTAGGCTAGGCTAGGCAAGGGGCTGGGCTAGTCAAGGCAAGGGACTAGGCTAGGCTACTCAAGGGGATAGGCAAGACAGACAGACAGAGAGAAGGACAGACAAGGATGGCAGGCCTGCCTGGTTTTTCTTTCTCTCTTATCCCTTTTAAAAAATGTTTGTTTATTTATTTATTTATTTATTTATTTATTTATGTATTTATTAGATATACGTACACTGTAGCTGTCTTCAAACACTCCCGAAGAGGGTGTCAGATTCTGGAGAATCTATATCCCTCTTATGGTCTGCATATGATGTATATGAACACAGACTCACATATACTTCTAAAAATTTAAAGATGGGTGGGGCCACTGAAAGGGCTCAACAATTAACAGCACTGACTCCTCTTCCAGAGAACCTGGGATCAACTACCAGCAATTATATGGTGGCCATCTCCAGTTCCAGGGGATCAGACAGACAGACAGACAGACAAGGATGGCAGGCCTGCCTGGTCTCTCTTTCTTTATTATCCTTTTTTAAAAATGTGTATTTGTTTATTTATGAATTTATTAGATATAAGTACACTGTAGCTGTCTTCAGACACTCCAAAAGAGTGTGTCAGATTCTGGAGAATCTAAATCCCTCTTATGGTCTGCATATTCGGTACATAAACACAGCCTTGCATATACTTCTAAAAATTTAAAGATGGGTGGGGCCACTGAAAGGGCTCAACAATTAACAGCATTGTCTCCTCTTCCAGAGAACCTTGGATAAACTACCAGCAACTATATGGTGGCCCATCTCCAGTTCCAGGGTATCAGACAGACAGACAGACAGACAGAGATAAGGACGGAGGCCTGCCTGGTCTTTCTTTCTTTCTTATACTTTTAAAAAATGTTTATTTATTTATTTATTTATTTATTTATTTATTTATTTATTTATTTATTAGATATAAGTACACTGTAGCTGTCTTCAGACTCTCCAGAAAAGGGTGTCAGATTCTGGAGAATCTATATCCCTCTTATGGTCTGCATATGATGTACATAAACACAGCCTCACATATACTTCTAAAAATTTAAAGATGGTTGGGGCCACTGAAAGGGCTCAACAATTAACAGCATTGTCTTCTCTTCCAGAGGACCAGGGATCAACTACCAGCAACTATATTGTGGCCCATCTCCAGTTCCAGGCGATCAGACAGACATATATACACACAGACAGACAAGGATTGCAGGCCTGCCTGGTTTTTCTTTCTTTCTTATACATTTTAAAAATGTTTATTTATTTATATATATATTTATTAGATATAAGTACACTGTAGCTGTCTTCAGACACTTCAGAAGAGGGTGTCATATTCTGGAGAATCTAAATCCCGCTTATGGTCTGCATATGATGTACATAAACACAGCCTCACATATATTTCTAAAAATTTAAAGAAGGGTGGGGCCACTCTAAAAGCTCAACAATTAACAGCATTGTCTCCTCTTCCAGAGTACCTGGGATCAACTACCAGCAACTATATGGTGGCCCATCTCCAGTTCTAGGGGATCAGACAGACAGACATACAGACAGTGAAAAGGATGGCAGGCCTGCCTGGTCTTTCTTTCTTTCTTATTCTTTTTTAAAAAATGTTTATTTATATATTTATTTATGTATTTATTAGATATATGTACACTGTAGCTGCTTTCAGACACTCCAGAAGAGGGTGTCAGATTCTGGAGAATCTAAATCCCTCTTATGGTCTGCATATGATGTACATAAACACAGCCTCACATATACTCCTAAAAATTTAAAGAAGGTTGGGGCCACTCTAAAAGCTCAACAATTAACAGAATTGTCTCCTCTTCCAGAGTACCTGGGATCAACTACCAGCAACTATATGGTGGCCCATCTCCAGTTCCAGGGGATCAGACAGACAGACATACAGACAGTGATAAGGATGGCAGGCCTGCCTGGTCTTTCTTTCTTTCTTATCCTTTTTTAAAAAATGTTTATTTATATATTTATTCATGTATTTATTAGATATATGTACACTGTAGCTGTCTTCAGACACTCCAGAAGAGGGTGTCAGTTTCTGGAGAATCTAAATCCCTCTTATGGTCTGCATATTCGGTACATAAACACAGCCTCGCATATACTTCTAAAAATTTAAAGATGGGTGGGGCCACTGAGAGGGCCCAACAATTAACAGCATTGTCTCCTCTTTCAGAGAACCTGGGATAAACTACCAGCACCTTATGATGGCCCATCTCCAGTTCCAGAGGATCAGACAGACAGACAGACAGAGAGACAGAGATATGGATGGCAGGCCTGCCTAGTCTTTATTTATTTCTTATACTTTTTAAAAAATGTTTATTTATTTATTTATTTATTTATTTATGTATTTATTAGATATAAGTACATTGTAGCCGTCTTCAGACACTCCAGAAGAGGGTGTCAGATTCTAGAGAATCTAAATCCCTCTTATGGACTGAATATGATGTACATAAACACAGCCTCACATATACCTCTAAATATTTAAAAATAGGTGGGGCCACTGAAAGGACTCAACAATTAACAGCATTGTCTCCTCTTCCAGAGAACCTGGGATCAACTACCAGCACCTAAAAGGTGGCCCATCACCAGTTCCAGGGGATCAGACAGACAGACAGACAGACAGAGATAAGGATGGCAGGCCTGCCTGGTCTTTCTTTCTTTCTTATCCTTTTTAAAAAAATGTTTATTTATATATTTATTTATGTATTTATTAGATATAAGTACACTGTAGCTGTCTTCAGACACTCCAGAAGAGTTTGTCAGATTCTGGAGAATCTAAATCCCTCTTATGGTCTGTATATGATGTACATAAACAAAGCCTCACATATACTTCTAAAAATTTAAAGATGTGTGGGGCCACTGACAGGGCTCAACAATTAACAGCATTGTCTCCTCTTTCAGAGAACCTGGGATAAACTACCAGCACCTTATGGTGGCCCATCTCCAGTTCCAGTGGATCAGACAGACAGACAGAGAGACAGAGAGACAGAGATAAGGATGGAAGGTCTGCCTGGTCTTTCTTTATTTCTTATACTTTTTAAAAAATGTTTATTTATTTATTTATTTATTTATGTATTTATTAGATATAAGTACACTGTAGCCGTCTTCAGACACTCCAGAAGAGGGTGTCAGATTCTAGAGAATCTAAATCCCTCTTATGGTCTGAATATGATGTACATAAACACAACCTCACATATACTTCTAAAAATTATAAATAGGTGGGGCCACTGAAAGGACTCAACAATTAACAGCATTGTCTCCTCTTCCAGAGAACCTGGGATCAACTACCAGCACCTAAAAGGTGGCCCATCTCCAGTTCCAGGGGATCAGACAGACAGACAGACAGACAGTGATAAGGATGGCAGGCCTGCCTGGGCTTTCTTTCTTTCTTATTCTTTTAAAATAATGTTTATTTATTTATTTATATTTATTTATATATGTATTTATTAGATATAAGTACACTGTAGTTGTCTTCAGACACTCCAGAAGAGGGTGTCAGATTCTGGAGAATATAAATCCCTCTTATGGTCTGCATATGATGTACATAAACACAGCCTCACATATACTTCTAAAAATTATAAATAGGTGGTGCCACTGAAAGGACTCAACAATTAACAGCATTGTCTCCTCTTCCAGAGAACCTGGGATCAACTACCAGCACCTAAAAGGTGGCCCATCTCCAGTTAGAGGGGATCAGACAGACAGACAGACAGACAGTGATAAAGATGGCAGGCCTGCCTGGTCTTTCTTTCTTTCTTATCTTTTTTTTAAAAAAATGTTTATTTATTTATTTATTTATTTATTTATTTATTTATTATTAGATATAAGTACACTGTAGCTGTTCAGACACTCCAGAAAGGGTGTCAGATTCTGGAGAATCTAAATCCCTCTTATGGTCTGCATATGCTGTACATAAAAACAGCCTCACATATAATTCTAAAAATTTAAAGAAGGGTTGGGCCACTCTAAAAGCTCAACAATTAACAGCATTGTCTCCTCTTCAGAGTACTTGGGATCAACTACCAGCAACTATATGGTGGCCCATCTCCAGTTCCAGGGGATCAGACAGAGAGACATACAGACAGTGATAAGGATGGCAGGCCTGCCTGGTCTTTCTTTCTTTCTTATCCTTTTTAAAAAAATGTTTATTTATATATTTATTTATGTATTTATTAGATATATGTACACTGTAGCTGCTTTCAGACACTCCAGAAGAGGGTGTCAGATTCTGGAGAATCTAAATCCCTCTTATGGTCTGCATATGATGTACATAAACACAGCCTCACATATACTTCTAAAAATTTAAAGATGGGAGGGCCCACTGAAAGGGCTCAACAATTAACACCATTGTCTCCTCTTCCAGAGAACATGGGATCAACTACCAGCAACTATGTGGTGGCCCATCTCAAGTTGCAGGGGATCAGACAGACAGACAGACAGAGATAAGGATGGCAGGCCTGCCTGATTTTTCTTTTTTTCTTATCCTTTTTAAAATTGTTTATTAATTAATTAATTTATTTATTTATTTATTTATTTATTTATTTATTAGATATAAGTACACTGTAGCTGTCTTCAGACTCTCCAGAAGAGGGTGTCAGATTCTGGATAATCTATATCCCTCTTATGGTCTGCATATGATGTACATAAACACAGCCTCACATATACTTCTAAAAATTTAAAGATGTTTGTGGCCACTGAAAGGGCTCAACAATTAACAGCATTGTCTCCTCTTCCAGAAGACCTGGGATCAACTACCAGCACCTATATTGTGGCCCATCTCCAGTTCCAGGGGATCAGACAGACATACATACAGACAGACAGACAAGGATTGCAGGCCTGCCTGGTTTTTCTTTCTTCTTATACATTTTAAAAATGTTTATTTATTTATATATATATTTATTAGATATAAGTACACTGTAGCTGTCTTCAGACACTTCAGAAGAGGGTGTCATATTCTGGAGAATCTAAATCCCTCTTATGGACTGCATATGATGTACATAAACACAGCCTCACATATACTTCTAAAAATTTAAAGAAGGGTGGGCCACTCTAAAAGCTCAACAATTAACAGCATTGTCTCCTCTTCCAGAGTACCTGGGATCAACTACCAGCAACTATATTGTGGCCCATCTCCAGTTCCAGGGGATCAGACAGACAGACATACAGACAGTGATAAGAATGGCAGGCCTGCCTGGTCTTTCTTTCTTTCTTATCCTTTTTAAAAAAATGTTTATTTTTTTATTTATTTATGTATTTATTAGATATAAGTACACTGTAGCTGTCTTCAGACACTCCAGAAGAGGGTGTCAGATTCTGGAGAATCTAAATCCCTCTTATGGTCTGCATATGATGTACATAAACAGAGCCTCACATATACTTCTAAAAATTTAAAGATGTGTGGGGCCACTGAGAGGGCTCAACAATTAACAGCATTGTCTCCTCTTTCAGAGAACCTGGGAAAAACTACAAGCACCTTATGGTGGCCCATCTCCAGTTCCAGAGGATCAGACAGACAGACAGACAGACAGACACTGATAGGGATGGCAGGCCTGCCTGGTCTTTCTTTCTTTCTTATCCTTTTTTTAAAAAAATGTTTATTTATTTATTTATTTATTTATTTATTTATTTATTTATTATTAGATATAAGTACACTGTAGCTGTTCAGACACTCCAGAAGAGGGTGTCAGATTCTGGAGAATCTAAATCTCTCTTATGGTCTGCATATGATGTACATAAACACAGCCTCACATATAATTCTAAAAATTTAAAGAAGGGTTGAAGCACTCTAAAAGCTCAACAATTAACAGCATTGTCTCGTCTTCCAGAGTACTTGGGATCAGCTACCAGCAACTATATGGTGGCCCATCTCCAGTTCCAGGGGATCAGACAGACAGACATACAGACAGTGATAAGGATGGCAGGCCTGCCTGGTCATTCTTTCTTTCTTATCCTTTTCAAAAAATGTTTATTTATATATTTATTTATGTATTTATTAGATATAAGTACACTGTAGCTGTCTTCAGACACCCCAGAAGAGGGTGTCAGATTCTGGAGAATCTAAATCCCTCTTATGGTCTTCATATGATGTACATAAACACAGCCTCACATATACTTCTAAAAATTTAAAGATGTGTGGGGCCAATGAGAGGGCTCAACAAGTAACAGCATTGTCTCCTCTTTCAGAAACCTGGGATAAACTACCAGCACCTAATGGTGGCCCATTTCCAGTTCCAGTGGATCAGACAGACAGACAGACAGTCAGAGAGACAGAGATAAGGATTGCAGGCCTGCCTGGTCTTTCTTTATTTCTTATACTTTTTAAAAAATGTATATTTATTTATTTATTTATTTATTTATTAGATATAAGTACACTGTAGCCGTCTTCAGACACTCCAGAAGAGGGTGTCATATTCTAGAGAATCTAAATCCCTCTTATGGTCTGAATATGATGTACATAAACACAGCCTCACATATACTTCTAAAAATTATAAATATGTGGGGCCACTGAAAGCACTCAACAATTAACAGCATTGTCTCCTCTTCCAGAGAACCTGGGATCAACTACCAGCACCTAAAAGGTGGCCCATCTCCAGTTCCAGGGAATCAGACAGACAGAGAGACAGACAGTGATAAGGATGGCAGGCCTGCCTGGTCTTTCTTTCTTATCCTTTTTTTTAAAAAAAAGTTTATTTATTTATTTATTTATTTATTTATTTATTATTAAATATAAGTACACTGTAGCTTTTCAGACACTCCAGAAGAGGGTGTCATATTCTGGAGAATCTAAATCCCACTTATGGTATGCATATGATGTACATAAACACAGCCTCACATATACTTCTAAAAATTTAAAGAAGGGTGGGGCCACTCTAAAAGCTCAACAATTAACAGCATTGTCTCCTCTTCCAGAGTACCTGGGATCAACTACCAGCAACTATATGGTGGCCCATCTCCAGTTCCAGGGGATCAGACAGAGAGACATACAGACAGTGATAAGAATGGCAGGCCTGCCTGGTCTTTCTTTCTTTCTTATCCTTTTTAAAAAAATGTTTATTTATATATTTATTTATGTATTTATTAGATATATGTACACTGTAGCTGCTTTCAGACACTCCAGAAGAGGGTGTCAGATTCTGGAGAATCTAAATCCCTGTTATGGTCTGCATATGATGTACATAAACACAGCCTCGCATATACTTCTAAAAATTTAAGGATGTGTGGGGCCACTGAGAGGGCTCAACAATTAACAGCATTGTCTCCTCTTTCAGAGAACCTGGAATAAACTACCAGCACCTTATGGTGGCCCATCTCCAGTTCCAGTGGATCAGACAGACAGACAGACAGACAGAGAGACAGAGATAAGGATGGCAGGCCTGCCTGGTCTTTCTTTATTTCTTATACTTTTTAAAAATTGTTTATTTATTTATTTATTTATTTATTTATTTATTTATTTATTTATTAGATATAAGTACACTGTAGCCGTCTTCAGACACTACAGAAGAGGGTGTCAGATTCTGGAGAATCTAAATCCCTCTTATGGTCTGAATATGATGTACATAAACACAGCCTCACATATACTTCTAAAAATTAAAAATAGGTGGGGCCACTGAAAGGACTCAACAATTAACAGCATTGTCTCCTCTTCCAGAGAACCTGGGAACAACTACCAGCACCTAAAAGGTGGCCCATCTCCAGTTCCAGGGGATCAGACAGACAGACAGACAGACAGTGATAAGGATGGCAGGCCTGCCTGGTCTTTCTTTCTTTCTCATTCTTTTTTTAAAAAAATGTTTATTCATTTATTTATTTATTTATTTATTTATTTATTTATTATTAGATATAAGTACACTGTAGCTGTTCAGACACTCCAGAAGAGGGTGTCAGATTCTGGAGAATCTAAATCACTCTTATGGTCTGCATATGATGTACATAAACACAGCCTCACATATACTTCTAAAAATTTAAAGAAGGGTGGGGCCACTCTAAAAGATCTACAATTAACAGCATTGTCTCCTCTTCCAGAGTACCTGGGATCAACTACCAGCAACTAAAAGGTGGCCCATCTCCAGTTCCAGGGGATCAGACAGACAGACATACAGACAGTGATAAGGATGGCAGGCCTGCCTGGTCATTCTTTCTTTCTTATCCTTTTCAAAAAAATGTTTATTTATATATTTATTTATGTATTTATTAGATATAAGTACATTGTAGCTGTCTTCAGACACTCCAGAAGAGGGTGTCAGATTCTGGAGAATCTAAATCCCTCTTATGGTCTGCATATGATGTACATAAACACAGCCTCATATATACTTCTAAAAATTTAAAGATGTGTGGGGCCACTGAGAGGGCTCAACAATTAACAGCATTGTCTCCTCTTTCAGAGAACCTGGGATAAACTACCAGCACCTTATGGTGGCCCATCTCCAGTTCCAGTGGATCAGACAGACAGACAGACAGACAGAGAGACAGAGATAAGGATGGCAGGCCTGCCTGGTCTTTCTTTATTTCTTATACTTTTTAAAAAATGTTAATTTATTTATTTATTTATTTATTTATGTATGTATTTATTAGATATAAGTACACTGTAGCCGTCTTCAGACACTCTAGAAGAGGGTGTCAGATTCTAGAGAATCTAAATCCCTCTTATGGTCTGAATATGATGTACATAAACACAGCCTCACATATACGTCTAAAAATTATAAATAGGTGGGGCCACTGAAAGGACTGAACAATTAACAGCATTGTCTCCTGTTCCAGAGAACCTGGGATCAACTACCAGCACCTAAAAGGTGGCCCATCTCCAGTTCCAGGGGATCAGACAGGCAGACAGACAGACAGTGATAAGGATGGCAGGCCTGCCTGGTCTGTCTTTGTTTCTTATCCTTTTTTAAAAAAATTGTTTATTTATTTATTTATTTATTTATTTATTTATTATTAGATATAAGTACACTGTAGCTGTTCAGACACTCCAGAAGAGGGTGTCAGATTCTGGAGAATCTAAATCCCTCTTATGGTCTGCATATGATGTACATAAACACAGCCTCACATATACTTCTAAAAATTTAAAGAAGGGTGGGGCCACTCTAAAAGCTCAACAATTAACAGCATTGTCTCCTCTTCCAGAGTACCTGGAATCAACTACCAGGAACTATATGGTGGCCCATCTCCAGTTCCAGGGGATCAGACAGACAGACATACAGACAGTGATAAGGATGGCAGGCCTGCCTGGTCTTTCTTTCTGTCTTATCCTTTTAAAAAAAATGTTTATTTATATATTTATTTATGTATTTATTAGATATAAGTACACTGTAGCCGTCTTCAGACACTCCAGAAGATGGTGTCAGATTCTGGAGAATCTAAATCCCTCTTATGGTCTGAATATGATGTACATAAACACAGCCTCACATATACTTGTAAAAATTAAAAATGGGTGGGGCCACTGAAAGGGCTCAACAATTAACAGCATTGTCTCCTCTTCCAGAGAACCTGGGATCAACTACCAGCACCTACAAGGTGGCCCATCTCCAGTTCCAGGGGATCAGACAGACAGACAGACAGACTGAGATAAGTATGGCAGGCCTGCCTGGTCTTTCTTTCTTTCTTATCCTTTTAAAATAATGTTTATTTATTTATTTATTTATTTATTTATATATGTATGTATTTATTAGATATAAGTACACTGTAGTTGTCTTCAGACACTCCAGAATAGGGTGTCAGATTCTGGAGAAACTAAATCCCTCTTATGGTCTGCATATGATGTACATAAACACAGCCTAACATATACTTCTAAAAATTTAAAGATAGGTGGAGCCACTGAAAGGGCTCAACAATAAATAGCATTGTCTCCTCTTCCAGAGAAGCTGGGATCAACTAACAGCAACTATATGGTTGCCCATCTGCAGTTCCAAGGTATCAGACAGTCTGACAGACAGACAGACTGACAGAGATTAGGATGGCAGGCCTGCCTGGTCTTTCTTTCTTTCTTATCCTTTTAAAATAATGTTTATTTATTTATTTATTTATTTATTTATGTATGTATTTATTAGATATAAGTACACTGTAGTTGTCTTCAGACACTCCAGAATAGGGTGTCAGATTCTGGAGAATCTAAATCCCTCTTATGGTCTGCATATGATGTACATGAACACAGCCTCACATATACTTCTAATAATTTAAAGATGTGTGGGGCCACTGAGAGGGCTCAACAATTAACAGCATTGTCTCCTCTTTCAGAGAACCTGGGATAAACTACCAGCACCTTATGGTGGCCCATCTCCAGTTCCAGGGGATCAGACAGACAGACAGACAGAGAGACAGAGATAAGGATGGCAGGCCTGCCTGGTCTTTCTTTATTTCTTATACTATTTAAAAAATGTTTATTTATTTATTTATTTATTTATTTATTTATTTATGTATTTATTAGATATAAGTACACTGTAGCTGTCTTCAGACACTCCAGAAGAAGGTGTCAGATTCTGGAGAATCTAAATCCCTCTTATGGTCTGCATATGATGTACATAAACACAGCCTCACATATACTTCTAAATATTTAAAGATGGGTAGGGCCACTGATAGGGCTCAACAATTAACAGCATTGTCTCCTCTTCGAGAGAACCTGGGATCAACTACCAGCACCTTATAGTGTCCCATCTCCAGTTCCAGTGGTTCAGACAGACAGACAGACAGACAGAGAGACAGAGATAAGGATGGCAGGCCTGCCTGGTCTTACTTTCTTTCTTATCCTTTTTAAAAAATGTTTATTTATTTATTTATTATATATAAGTACACTGTAGCTGTCTTCAGTCACTCCAGTAGAGGGTGTCAGATTCTGGAGAATCTAAATCCCTCTTATGGTCTGCATATGATGTACATAAACACAGCCTCACATATACTTATAAATATTTAAAGAAGTGTGGGGCCACTGGAAGGGCTAAACAATTAACCGAATTGTCTCCTCTTCCAGAGAACCTTGGATCAACTACCAGCACTATATGGTGGCCCATCTCAAGTTCCCGGGGATCAGATAGACAGACAGACAGACAGACAGAGATATGGATGGCAGGCCTGCCTGGTCTTTCTTTCTTTCTTATACTTTTTAAAAAATGTTTATTTATTTATTTATTTATTTATTTATTTATTAGATATAAGTACACTGTAGCTGTCTTCAGACACTCCAGAAGAGGGTGTCAGATTCTGGAGAATCTAAATCCCTCTTATGGTCTGCATATGATGTACATAAACACAGCCTCACATATACTTCTAAATATTTAAAGATGGGTAGGGCCACTGATAGGGCTCAACAATTAACAGCATTTTCTCCTCTTCCAGAGAACCTGGGATCAACTACCAGCAACTTTATGGTAGCCCAACTCCAGTTCCAGGGGATCAGACAGACAGACAGACAGACAGAGATAAGGATGGCAGGCCTGCCTGGTCTTACATTCTTTCTTATCCTTTTTAAAAAATGTTTATTTATTTATTTATTTATTTATTTATTATACATAAGTACACTGTAGCTGTCTTCAGTCACTCCAGTAGAGGGTGTCAGATTCTGGAGAATCTAAATCCTCTTATAATCTGAATATGATGTACATAAACACAGCCTCACATAAACTTCTAAATATTTAAAGAAGTGTGGGGCCACTGAAAGGGCTAAACAATTAACCGAATTGTCTCCTCTTCCAGAGAACCTTGGATCAACTACCAGCAACTATATTGTGGCCCATCTCCAGTTCCAGGGGATCAGACAGACATACAGACAGACAGACAGACAAGGATTGCAGGCCTGCCTGGTTTTTCTTTCTTTCTTATACATTTTAAAAATGTTTATTTATTTATATATGTATTTCTTAGATATAAGTACACTGTATCTTTCTTTAGACACCCCAGAGGAGGGTGTCAGATTCTAGAGAATCTAAATCCCTCTTATGGTCTGCATATGATGTACATAAACACAGCCTCACATATACTTCTAAAAATTTAAAGAAGGGTGGGGCCACTCTAAAAGCTCAACAATTAACAGCATTGTCTCCTCTTCCAGAGTACCTGGTATCAACTACCAGCAACTATATGGTGGCCCATCTCCAGTTCCAGGGGATCAGACAGACAGACATACAGACAGTGAAAAGGATGGCTGGCCTGCCTGGTCTTTCTTTGTTTCTTATCCTTTTTAAAAAAATGTTTATTTATATATTTATTTATGTATTTATTAGATATAAGTACACTGTAGCTGTCTTCAGACACTCAAGAAGAGGGTCTCAGATTCTGGAGAATCTAAATCCCTCTTATGGTCTGCATAGGATGTACATAAACACAGCCTCACATATACTTCTAAAAATTAAAAATGGGTGGGGCCACTGAAAGGGCTCAACAATTAACAGCATTGTCTCCTCTTCCAGAGAACCTGGGATCAACTACCAGCAACTACAAGGTGGCCCATCTCCAGTTCCAGGGGATCAGACAGACAGACAGACAGACAGAGATTAGGATGGCAGGCCTGCCTGGTCTTTCTTTCTTTCTTATCCTTTTAAAATCATGTTTATTTATTTATTTATATTTATTTATATATGTATTTATTAGATATAAGTACACTGTAGTTGTCTTCAGACACTCCAGAAGAGGGTGTCAGATTCTGGAGAATATAAATCCCTCTTATGGTCTGCATATGATGTACATAAACACAGCCTAACATATACTTCTAAAAATTTAAAGATAGTTGGAGCCACTGAAAGGGCTCAACAATTAACAGCATTGTCTCCTCTTCCAGAGAACCTGGGATCAACTAACAGCAACTATATGGTGGCCCATCTCCAGTTCCAAGGGATCAGACAGACTGACAGACAGACAGACTGACAGACATAAGGATGGCAGGCCTGCCTGGTCTTTCTTTCTTTCTTATCCTTTTTAAAAAATGTTTATTTATTTATTTATATGTTTATTAGATATAAGTACACTGTAGCCGTCTTCAGACACTCCAGAAGAAGTTGTCATATTCTGGAGAATCTAAATCCCTCTTATGGTCTGCATATGATGTACATAAACACAGCCTCACCTTTACTTCTTAAAATTTAAAGGTGGGGGGGCCACTGAAAGGGCTCAGCAATTAACAGCATTATCTCCTCTTACAGAGAACCTGGGATCAACTACCTGCAACTATATGGTGGCCCATCTCCACTCCCAGGGGATCAGACAGACAGACAGACAGACAAGGATAAGGATGGCAGGCCTGCCTGGTCTTTCTTTCTTTCTTATACTTTTTAAAAAAATTGTATTTATTTATGTATTTATTAGATATATGTACACTGTAGCTGTCTTCAGACACTCAGAAGAGGGTGTCAGATTCTGATGAATCTACATCCCTCTTCTGGTCTGCATATGATGTACATAAACACAGCCTCACATACACGTCTAAAAATTTAAAGATGGGTAGGGCCACTGATAGGGCTCAACAATTAACAGCATTGTCTCCTCTTCCAGAGAACCTGGGATCAACTACCAGCAACTATATGGTAGCCCATCTCTAGTTCCAGGGGATCAGACAGACAGACAGACAGACAGAGATAAGGATGGCAGGCCTGCCTGGTCTTACTTTCTTTCTTATCCTTTTTAAAAAATGTTTATTTATTTATTTATTTATTTATGTATTTATTATATATAAGTACACTGTAGCTGTACTTATATATAATATACAATTAAGAGCATTGTCTCCACTTCCAGAGAACCTTGGATCAACTACCAGCAACTATATGGTGGCCCATCTCCAGTTCCAGGGGATCAGACAGACAGACAGACAGAGATAAGGATGGCAGGCCTGCCTGGTCTTACTTTCTTTCTTATCCTTTTTAAAAAATGTTTATTTATTTATTTATTTATTTATTTATTTATTTATTACATATAAGTACACTGTAGCTGTCTTCAGACACTCCAGTAGAGGGTGTCAGATTCTGGAGAATCTAAATCCTCTTATAATCTGAATATGATGTACATAAACACAGCCTCACATATACTTCTAAATATTTAAAGAAGTGTGCGGCCACTGAAAGGGCTCAACAATTAAGAGCATTGTCTCCTCTTCCAGAGAACCTTGGATCAACTACCAGCAACTATATGGTGGCCCATCTCCAGTTCCCGGGGATCTGATAGACAGACAGACAGACAGGCAGAGATATGGATGGCAGGCCTGCCTGGTCTTTCTTTCTTATCCTTTTTAAAAAATGTTTATTTATTTATTTATTTATTTATTTATTTATGTATTTAGTAGATATAAGTACACTGTAGCTTTTCAGACACTACAGAAGAGCGTGTCAGATTCTGGAGAATCTAAATCCCTCTTATGGTCTGCATATGATGTACATAAACACAGCCTCACATATACTTCTAAAAATTTAAAGAAGGGTGGGGCCACTCTAAAAGCTCAACAATTAACAGCATTGTCTCCTCTTCCAGAGTACCTGGGATCAACTACCAGCAACTATATTGTGGCCCATCTCCAGTTCCCTGGGATCAGACAGACAGACATACAGACAGTGCTAAGGATGGCAGGCCTGCCTGGTCTTTCTTTCTTTCTTATCCTTTTTAAAAAAATGTTTATTTATATATTTATTTATGTATTTATTAGATATAAGTACACTGTAGCTGTCTTCAGACACTCCAGAAGAGGGTGTCAGATTCTGGAGAATCTAAATCCCTCTTATGGTCTGCATATGATGTACATAAACAAAGCCTCACATATACTTCTAAAAATTTAAAGATGGGTGGGGCCACTGAGAGGGCTCAACAATTAACAGCATTGTCTCCTCTTTCAGAGAACCTGGGATAAACTACCAGCACCTTATGGTGGCCCAACTCCAGTTCCAGTGGATCAGACAGACAGACAGACAGAGAGACAGAGATAAGGATGGCAGGCCTGCCTGGTCTTACTTTATTTCTTATACTTTTTAAAAAATGTTTATTTATTTATTTATTCATTTATTTATGTATTTATTAGATATAAGTACACTGTAGCCGTCTTCAGACACTCCAGAAGAGGGTGTCAGATTCTGGAGAATCTAAATCCCTCTTATGGTTTGAATAAGATGTACATAAACACAGCTCACATATACTTCTAAAAATTAAAAATGGGTGGGGCCACTGAAAGGGCTCAATAATTAACAGCATTGTCTCCTCTTCCAGAGAACGTGGGATCAACTACCAGCACCTACAAGGTGGCCCATCTCCAGTTCCACGGGATCAGACAGACAGACAGACAGAGATAAGGATGGCAGGCCTGCCTGGTCTTTCTTTCTTTCTTATCCTTTTTAAAAAATATTTATTTATTTATTTATTTATTTATGTATTTCTTAGATATAAGTACACTGTAGCTTTCTTTAGACACTCCAGAGGAGGGTGTCAGATTCTGGAGAATGTAAATCCCTCTTATGGTCTGCATATGATGTACATAAACACAGCCTCACATATACTGAGCTGAGGTGTCACAGGCCAACTGCTGGAATTTCTTTGTACCACCTAGAGAGAGAAAAGCTATGCTGTGGTTTCTTAATTTATGTATTTTATTATTTCTATTTGTTGTTTTGTTTTGTTTTATTTGTTTTTAGAGAAGTCCTCAGTCTGTAGCTCTGGCTGACCCAGGACTGCCTACTTGTGTTAATTAGGGTTTCACAGCTGGGAACAGACACCAAGAGCAAGGTAAGGCTTAGAAAACCCTACATTCAGTGGTGGCTCAAGCTCTTAATGAGAGCACTCTGTAGGCAGAGGCAGTCAGTTTCTGAGTTTGAGGCCACCCTGGTGAAAGACAGGGCTAGGGTAGGGGCTAGGGTGAGGAAAGAAAGAAAGAAAGAAAGAAAGAAAGAAAAGTTTATAATAAAAAGTTTTTATAAAAGTTTTATAAAAAGTGTTAAAGTTTTTAAAAATTAAAAAAAAAAAAATACCAGATCACCATCACACAGCATTGGCTGTCTTCAGGTGTATCCTTTCAGCCTCCAAAACAAAAAACAATGGCTGGCTGTCTTCAGGTGTATCCTATTCTCGAGTCTTATTTCCAACCTTAGAGCTGGGCTGAGCTGCCTCATTATGTAATTGCAAACCTTCCTTGGTTTGTCTTTTCCATTTCTAAGACTAACAGGCCTTTTTCTATTTATTGAATATGCTCATGACTGTCCTTTAGATATAGTAAATATAACTTTTGCTTATAAAACTTGTTTTCTAGGAATTTTTAAAGGGCAATGGCAGAGTTTATTTATAAAAAAATATTTTGCATTTATTTATTTGTGTGAGTGATGAAGCTCAGGTCTTCAAACTCGTCAGGAGGTATGATTACCTCCCCTCTCTCTCAACCCCTCTCTCTCCTCTCTCAATGATTGTGTAAGAATGTTTTGCATGTGTATGCTGTGCCCACAGACTCCAGAACAGAGTATTAGATCCCCTGGAACTGGAGATGGGCCACCATATATAATACTGGTAATTGAGCACAGGTTCTCTGGAAGAGGAGACAATGCTCTTAATTGTTGAGCCCTCTCTGTAGCCACATCTTTCTTTTTTTTTTTTTTTTTGAGTATATGTGAGGCTGTGTTTATATACATCATATGCAGACAATAAGAATAATTTAGATTCTTCAGATTCTGACACCCTCTTCTGGACTGTCTGAAGATAGCTAGAGCATACTTAAATATAATAAATAAATAAAACTTTAAAAAGAAAAGGAAAAGTAAAAAAGAAAGAACAGGCCTGCCATATGCATGTTCATAGAGGAAAATGGGAGAGACCCCAATCTAACCTCAGCAGGGTGCTTCCTTCTGGATGGTAGCTCATAGTTTCATCCCAGCAAGACAGGCAAATCATTGAGTTCAAGGACAGTAAGGTTCAGGACAGCCAAGGTTAGGAAGGAAAAGGGTCTATGTTGAGAATACAAACCGACAAAACAACAACTAGGAAAAAGAAGTGACAGTGTAACTTGGGGTAGGGTACCAACAAGAGAAAGCTTTCTGTTACCACTTACAAACACCAGTAGCCTTGCACCCTTCTGCCCAGGTCCCTGCCTTCCTTTCTAGGAATTCTAAGGATGCCAGGGTGTGGGGGAATCCAGATTAACTTTTTAAAAACAAAGACTTGGCCTTTGATGTCTATAGGAAGCCCTTCTCAGTGCCTTTAACTACCACTGAACTTTCAGGGCTGTGACTCAACTGTAACAAGGAACAGGGCTAAGAACCTGCAGCCTTTGAAAACAACTATTTTTTTAAAGTGGGGGACACAAATCAGCAGTAGAACCCCTCAGGTTCAGCCATAATACTTGTTAGGGAAAGAGACTCAATGTCCGGAGCTGAGGTCTCATGGGTGAACTGCTTCAAGCTCTGAGTATCATTGAAAGAAAGAAAAGATATCATGTGGTTGCTTAATTTATTTATTTTATTATTTCTATTTTTTGTTTTCTTTTGTTTTGTTTTAGAAAAGGCCTCAGTCTGTAGCTATGGCTGACCTAGGACAGACTACATGTGTTAATTAGGGTTTCACAGCTGAGAAACAGACCATACCTATGTAAGACTTAGAAAACCCAACAGTCAGTGGTGGCTCGAGCTCTTAATGAGAGCACTCTGGAGGCAGAGGCAGTCAGTTTCTGAGTTCGAGGCCAGCCTGGTTAAAGACAGGGATAGGCAGGGCTAGGCAAGGCAGGGCTGGGCTAGGCTAGGCTAGGCAAGGGGCTGGGCTAGTCAAGGCAAGGGACTAGGCTAGGCTACTCAAGGGGATAGGCAAGACAGACAGACAGAGAGAAGGACAGACAAGGATGGCAGGCCTGCCTGGTTTTTCTTTCTTTCTTATCCCTTTTAAAAAATGTTTATTTATTTATTTATTTATTTATTTATGTATTTATTAGATATACGTACACTGTAGCTGTCTTCAGACACTCCAGAAGAGGGTGTCAGATTCTGGAGAATCTATATCCCTCTTATGGTCTGCATATGATGTACATAAACACAGCCTCACATATACTTCTAAAAATTTAAAGAAGGGTGGGGCCACTCTAAAAGCTCAACAATTAACAGCATTGTCTCCTCTTCCAGAGTACCTGGGATCAACTACCAGCAACTATATGGTGGCCCATCTCCAGTTCCAGGGGATCAGACAGACAGACATACAGACAGTGATAAGGATGGCAGGCCTGCCTGGTCTTTCTTTCTTTCTTATCCTTTTTAAAAAAATGTTTGTTTATTTATTTATTTATTTATATATGTATTTATTAGATATAAGTACACTGTAGCTGTCTTCAGACACTCCAGAAGAGGGTGTCAGATTCTGGAGAATCTAAATCCCTCTTATGGTCTTCATATGATGTACATCAACAAGGCCTCACATATACTTCTAAAAATTTAAAGATGTGTGGGGACAGTGAGAGGGCTCAACAATTAACAGCATTGTCTCCTCTTTCAGAGAACCTGGGATAAACTACCAGCACCTTATGGTGGCCCATCTCCAGTTCCAGTGGATCAGACAGACAGACAGTCAGAGAGACAGAGATAAGGATGGAAGGCCTGCCTGGTCTTTCTTTATTTCTTATACTTTTTAAAAAATGTTTATTTATTTATTTATTTATGTATTTATTAGATATAAATACACTGTAGCCGTCTTCAGACACTCCAGAAGAGGGTGTCAGATTCTGGAGAATCTAAATCCCTCTTATGATTTGAATATGATGTACATAAACACAGCCTCACATATACTTCTAAAAATTAAAAATGGGTGGGGCCACTGAAAGGGCTCAACAATTAACAGCATTGTCTCCTCTTCCAGAGAACGTGGGATCAACTACCAGCACCTACAAGGTGGCCCATCTCCAGTTCCAGGGGATCAGACAGACAGGCAGACAGAGATAAGGATGGCAGGCCTGCCTGGTCTTTCTTTCTTTCTTATCCTTTTTAAAAAATATTTATTTATTTATTTATTTATTTATGTATTTCTTAGATATAAGTACACTGTAGCTTTCTTTAGACACTCCAGAGGAGGGTGTCAGATTCTGGTAATGTAAATCCCTCTTATGGTCTGCATATGATGTACATAAACACAGTCTCACATATACTGAGCTGAGGTGTCACAGGCCAACTTCTGGAATTTCTGAGTACCACCTAGATAGAGAAAAGCTATGCTGTGGTTGCTTAATTTATGTATTTTATTATTTCTATTTGTTGTTTTGTTTTATTTTATTTGTTTTTAGAGAAGTCCTCAGTCTGTAGCTCTGGCTGACCCAGGACTGCCTACTTGTGTTAATTAGGGTTTCACAGCTGAGAACAGACACCAAGAGCAAGGTAAGGCTTAGAAAACCCTACATTCAGTGGTGGCTCAAGCTCTTAATGAGAGCACTCTGTAGGCAGAGGCAGTCAGTTTCTGAGTTTGAGGCCACCCTGGTGAAAGACAGGGCTAGGGTAGGGGCTAGGGTGAGGAAAGAAAGAAAGGAAAGTTTATAATAAAAAGTTTTTATAAAAGTTTTATAAAAAGTGTTAAAGTTTTTAAAAATTAAAAAAAAAAAAATACCAGATCACCATCACACAGCATTGGCTGTCTTCAGGTGTATCCTTTCAGCCTCCAAAACAAAAAACAAGGGCTGGCTGTCTTCAGGTGTATCCTATTCTCGAGTCTTATTTCCAACCTTAGAGCTGGGCTGAGATGCCTCATTATGTAATTGCAAACCTTCCTTGGTTTGTCTTTTCCATTTCTAAGACTAACAGGCCTTTTTCTATTTATTGAATATGCTCATGACTGTCCTTTAGATATAGTAAATATAACTGTTGCTTATAAAACTTGTTTTCTAGGAATTTTTAAAGGGCAATGGCAGAGTTTATTTATAAAAAAATATTTTGCATTTATTTATTTGTGTGAGTGATGAAGCTCAGGTCTTCAAACTCGTCAGGAGGTATGATTACCTCCCCTGTCTCTCAACCCCTCTCTCTCCTCTCTCAATGATTGTGTAAGAATGTTTTGCATGTGTATGCTGTGCCCACAGACTCCAGAACAGAGTATTAGATCCCCTGGAACTGGAGATGGGCCACCATATATAATACTGTTAATTGAGCACAGGTTCTCTGGAAGAGGAGACAATGCTCTTAATTGTTGAGCCCTCTCTGTAGCCACATCTTTCTTTTTCTTTTTTTTTTTTTGAGTATATGTGAGGCTGTGTTTATATACATCATATGCAGACAATAAGAATGATTTAGATTCTTCAGAATCTGACACCCTCTTCTGGACTGTCTGAAGATAGCTACAGCATACTTAAATATAATAAATAAATAAATCTTTAAAAAGAAAAGGAAAAGTAAAAAAGAAAGATCAGGCCTGCCATATGCATGTTCATAGAGGAAAATGGAAGAGACCCCAATCTAAACTCAGCAGGGTGCTTCCTTCTGGATGGTAGCTCACAGTTTCATCCCAGCAAGACAGGCAAATCACTGAGTTCAAGGACAGTAAGGTTCAGGACAGCCAAGGTTAGGAAGGAAAAGGGTCTATGTTGAGAATACAAACCGACAAAACAATTACTAGGAAAAAGAAGTGACAGTGTAACTTGGGGTAGGGTACCAACAAGAGAAAGCTTTCTGTTACCACTTACAAACACCAGTAGCCTTGCACCCTTCTGCCCAGGTCCCTGCCTTCCTTTCTAGGAATTCTAAGGATGCCAGGGTGTGGGGGAATCCAGATTAACTTTTTAAAAACAAAGACTTGGTCTTTGATGTCTATAGGAAGCCCTTCTCAGTGCCTTTAACTACCACTGAACTTTCAGGGCTGTGACTCAACTGTAACAAGGAACAGGGCTAAGAACCTGCAGCCTTTGAAAACAACTATTTTTTTAAAGTGGGGGACCCAAATCAGCAGTAGAACCCCTCAGGTTCAGCCATAATACTTGTTAGGGAAAGAGCCTCAATGTCCGGAGCTGAGGTCTCATGGGTGAACTGCTTCAAGCTCTGAGTATCATTGAAAGAAAGAAAAGATATCATGTGGTTGCTTAATTTATTTATTTTATTATTTCTATTTTTTGTTTTCTTTTGTTTTGTTTTAGAAAAGGCCTCAGTCTGTAGCTATGGCTGACCTAGGACAGACTACATGTGTTAATTAGGGTTTCACAGCTGAGAAACAGACCATACCTATGTTATACTTAGAAAACCCAACAGTCAGTGGTGGCTCGAGCTCTTGATGAGAGCACTCTGGAGGCAGAGGCAGTCAGTTTCTGAGTTCGAGGCCAGCCTGGTTAAAGACAGGGATAGGCAGGGCTAGGCAAGGCAGGGCTGGGCTAGGCTAGGCTAGGCAAGGGGCTGGGCTAGTCAAGGCAAGGGACTAGGCTAGGCTACTCAAGGGGATAGGCAAGACAGACAGACAGAGAGAAGGACAGACAAGGATGGCAGGCCTGCCTGGTTTTTCTTTCTCTCTTATCCCTTTTAAAAAATGTTTGTTTATTTATTTATTTATTTATTTATTTATTTATTTATGTATTTATTAGATATACGTACACTGTAGCTGTCTTCAAACACTCCCGAAGAGGGTGTCAGATTCTGGAGAATCTATATCCCTCTTATGGTCTGCATATGATGTATATGAACACAGACTCACATATACTTCTAAAAATTTAAAGATGGGTGGGGCCACTGAAAGGGCTCAACAATTAACAGCACTGACTCCTCTTCCAGAGAACCTGGGATCAACTACCAGCAATTATATGGTGGCCATCTCCAGTTCCAGGGGATCAGACAGACAGACAGACAGACAAGGATGGCAGGCCTGCCTGGTCTCTCTTTCTTTATTATCCTTTTTTAAAAATGTGTATTTGTTTATTTATGAATTTATTAGATATAAGTACACTGTAGCTGTCTTCAGACACTCCAAAAGAGTGTGTCAGATTCTGGAGAATCTAAATCCCTCTTATGGTCTGCATATTCGGTACATAAACACAGCCTTGCATATACTTCTAAAAATTTAAAGATGGGTGGGGCCACGGAAAGGGCTCAACAATTAACAGCATTGTCTCCTCTTCCAGAGAACCTTGGATAAACTACCAGCAACTATATGGTGGCCCATCTCCAGTTCCAGGGTATCAGACAGACAGACAGACAGACAGAGATAAGGACGGAGGCCTGCCTGGTCTTTCTTTCTTTCTTATACTTTTAAAAAATGTTTATTTATTTATTTATTTATTTATTTATTTATTTATTAGATATAAGTACACTGTAGCTGTCTTCAGACTCTCCAGAAAAGGGTGTCAGATTCTGGAGAATCTATATCCCTCTTATGGTCTGCATATGATGTACATAAACACAGCCTCACATATACTTCTAAAAATTTAAAGATGGTTGGGGCCACTGAAAGGGCTCAACAATTAACAGCATTGTCTTCTCTTCCAGAGGACCAGGGATCAACTACCAGCAACTATATTGTGGCCCATCTCCAGTTCCAGGCGATCAGACAGACATATATACACACAGACAGACAAGGATTGCAGGCCTGCCTGGTTTTTCTTTCTTTCTTATACATTTTAAAAATGTTTATTTATTTATATATATATTTATTAGATATAAGTACACTGTAGCTGTCTTCAGACACTTCAGAAGAGGGTGTCATATTCTGGAGAATCTAAATCCCGCTTATGGTCTGCATATGATGTACATAAACACAGCCTCACATATATTTCTAAAAATTTAAAGAAGGGTGGGGCCACTCTAAAAGCTCAACAATTAACAGCATTGTCTCCTCTTCCAGAGTACCTGGGATCAACTACCAGCAACTATATGGTGGCCCATCTCCAGTTCTAGGGGATCAGACAGACAGACATACAGACAGTGAAAAGGATGGCAGGCCTGCCTGGTCTTTCTTTCTTTCTTATTCTTTTTTAAAAAATGTTTATTTATATATTTATTTATGTATTTATTAGATATATGTACACTGTAGCTGCTTTCAGACACTCCAGAAGAGGGTGTCAGATTCTGGAGAATCTAAATCCCTCTTATGGTCTGCATATGATGTACATAAACACAGCCTCACATATACTCCTAAAAATTTAAAGAAGGTTGGGGCCACTCTAAAAGCTCAACAATTAACAGAATTGTCTCCTCTTCCAGAGTACCTGGGATCAAGTACCAGCAACTATATGGTGGCCCATCTCCAGTTCCAGGGGATCAGACAGACAGACATACAGACAGTGATAAGGATGGCAGGCCTGCCTGGTCTTTCTTTCTTTCTTATCCTTTTTTAAAAAATGTTTATTTATATATTTATTCATGTATTTATTAGATATATGTACACTGTAGCTGTCTTCAGACACTCCAGAAGAGGGTGTCAGTTTCTGGAGAATCTAAATCCCTCTTATGGTCTGCATATTCGGTACATAAACACAGCCTCGCATATACTTCTAAAAATTTAAAGATGGGTGGGGCCACTGAGAGGGCCCAACAATTAACAGCATTGTCTCCTCTTTCAGAGAACCTGGGATAAACTACCAGCACCTTATGATGGCCCATCTCCAGTTCCAGAGGATCAGACAGACAGACAGACAGAGAGACAGAGATATGGATGGCAGGCCTGCCTAGTCTTTATTTATTTCTTATACTTTTTAAAAAATGTTTATTTATTTATTTATTTATTTATTTATGTATTTATTAGATATAAGTACATTGTAGCCGTCTTCAGACACTCCAGAAGAGGGTGTCAGATTCTAGAGAATCTAAATCCCTCTTATGGACTGAATATGATGTACATAAACACAGCCTCACATATACCTCTAAATATTTAAAAATAGGTGGGGCCACTGAAAGGACTCAACAATTAACAGCATTGTCTCCTCTTCCAGAGAACCTGGGATCAACTACCAGCACCTAAAAGGTGGCCCATCACCAGTTCCAGGGGATCAGACAGACAGACAGACAGACAGAGATAAGGATGGCAGGCCTGCCTGGTCTTTCTTTCTTTCTTATCCTTTTTAAAAAAATGTTTATTTATATATTTATTTATGTATTTATTAGATATAAGTACACTGTAGCTGTCTTCAGACACTCCAGAAGAGTTTGTCAGATTCTGGAGAATCTAAATCCCTCTTATGGTCTGTATATGATGTACATAAACAAAGCCTCACATATACTTCTAAAAATTTAAAGATGTGTGGGGCCACTGACAGGGCTCAACAATTAACAGCATTGTCTCCTCTTTCAGAGAACCTGGGATAAACTACCAGCACCTTATGGTGGCCCATCTCCAGTTCCAGTGGATCAGACAGACAGACAGAGAGACAGAGAGACAGAGATAAGGATGGAAGGTCTGCCTGGTCTTTCTTTATTTCTTATACTTTTTAAAAAATGTTTATTTATTTATTTATTTATTTATGTATTTATTAGATATAAGTACACTGTAGCCGTCTTCAGACACTCCAGAAGAGGGTGTCAGATTCTAGAGAATCTAAATCCCTCTTATGGTCTGAATATGATGTACATAAACACAACCTCACATATACTTCTAAAAATTATAAATAGGTGGGGCCACTGAAAGGACTCAACAATTAACAGCATTGTCTCCTCTTCCAGAGAACCTGGGATCAACTACCAGCACCTAAAAGGTGGCCCATCTCCAGTTCCAGGGGATCAGACAGACAGACAGACAGACAGTGATAAGGATGGCAGGCCTGCCTGGTCTTTCTTTCTTTCTTATTCTTTTAAAATAATGTTTATTTATTTATTTATATTTATTTATATATGTATTTATTAGATATAAGTACACTGTAGTTGTCTTCAGACACTCCAGAAGAGGGTGTCAGATTCTGGAGAATATAAATCCCTCTTATGGTCTGCATATGATGTACATAAACACAGCCTCACATATACTTCTAAAAATTATAAATAGGTGGTGCCACTGAAAGGACTCAACAATTAACAGCATTGTCTCCTCTTCCAGAGAACCTGGGATCAACTACCAGCACCTAAAAGGTGGCCCATCTCCAGTTAGAGGGGATCAGACAGACAGACAGACAGACAGTGATAAAGATGGCAGGCCTGCCTGGTCTTTCTTTCTTTCTTATCTTTTTTTTAAAAAAATGTTTATTTATTTATTTATTTATTTATTTATTTATTTATTTATTATTAGATATAAGTACACTGTAGCTGTTCAGACACTCCAGAAAGGGTGTCAGATTCTGGAGAATCTAAATCCCTCTTATGGTCTGCATATGATGTACATAAAAACAGCCTCACATATAATTCTAAAAATTTAAAGAAGGGTTGGGCCACTCTAAAAGCTCAACAATTAACAGCATTGTCTCCTCTTCAGAGTACTTGGGATCAACTACCAGCAACTATATGGTGGCCCATCTCCAGTTCCAGGGGATCAGACAGAGAGACATACAGACAGTGATAAGGATGGCAGGCCTGCCTGGTCTTTCTTTCTTTCTTATCCTTTTTAAAAAAATGTTTATTTATATATTTATTTATGTATTTATTAGATATATGTACACTGTAGCTGCTTTCAGACACTCCAGAAGAGGGTGTCAGATTCTGGAGAATCTAAATCCCTCTTATGGTCTGCATATGATGTACATAAACACAGCCTCACATATACTTCTAAAAATTTAAAGATGGGAGGGCCCACTGAAAGGGCTCAACAATTAACACCATTGTCTCCTCTTCCAGAGAACATGGGATCAACTACCAGCAACTATGTGGTGGCCCATCTCAAGTTGCAGGGGATCAGACAGACAGACAGACAGAGATAAGGATGGCAGGCCTGCCTGAATTTTCTTTTTTTCTTATCCTTTTTAAAATTGTTTATTAATTAATTTATTTATTTATTTATTTATTTATTTATTTATTTATTAGATATAAGTACACTGTAGCTGTCTTCAGACTCTCCAGAAGAGGGTGTCAGATTCTGGATAATCTATATCCCTCTTATGGTCTGCATATGATGTACATAAACACAGCCTCACATATACTTCTAAAAATTTAAAGATGTTTGTGGCCACTGAAAGGGCTCAACAATTAACAGCATTGTCTCCTCTTCCAGAAGACCTGGGATCAACTACCAGCACCTATATTGTGGCCCATCTCCAGTTCCAGGGGATCAGACAGACATACATACAGACAGACAGACAAGGATTGCAGGCCTGCCTGGTTTTTCTTTCTTCTTATACATTTTAAAAATGTTTATTTATTTATATATATATTTATTAGATATAAGTACACTGTAGCTGTCTTCAGACACTTCAGAAGAGGGTGTCATATTCTGGAGAATCTAAATCCCTCTTATGGACTGCATATGATGTACATAAACACAGCCTCACATATACTTCTAAAAATTTAAAGAAGGGTGGGCCACTCTAAAAGCTCAACAATTAACAGCATTGTCTCCTCTTCCAGAGTACCTGGGATCAACTACCAGCAACTATATGGTGGTCCATCTCCAGTTCCAAGGGATCAGACAGACAGACATACAGACAGTGATAAGAATGGCAGGCCTGCCTGGTCTTTCTTTCTTTCTTATCCTTTTTAAAAAAATGTTTATTTTTTTATTTATTTATGTATTTATTAGATATAAGTACACTGTAGCTGTCTTCAGACACTCCAGAAGAGGGTGTCAGATTCTGGAGAATCTAAATCCCTCTTATGGTCTGCATATGATGTACATAAACAGAGCCTCACATATACTTCTAAAAATTTAAAGATGTGTGGGGCCACTGAGAGGGCTCAACAATTAACAGCATTGTCTCCTCTTTCAGAGAACCTGGGAAAAACTACAAGCACCTTATGGTGGCCCATCTCCAGTTCCAGTGGATCAGACAGACAGACAGACAGACAGAGAGACAGAGATAAGGATGGCAGGTCTGCCTGGTCTTTCTTTATTTCTTATACTTTTTAAAAAATGTTTATTTATTTATTTATTTATGTATTTATTAGATATAAGTACATTGTAGCCGTCTTCAAACACTACAGAAGAAGGTGTCAGATTCTAGAGAATCTAAATCCCTCTTATGGTCTGAATATGATGTACATAAACACAGCCTCACATATACTTCTAAAAATTATAAATAGGTGGGGCCACTGAAAGGACTCAACAATTAACAGCATTGTCTCCTCTTCCAGAGAAATAAATGTTTATTTATTTATTTATTTATTTATTTATTTATTTATTAGATATAAGTACACTGTAGCTGTCTTCAGACACTCTAGAAGAGGGTGTCATCTGCTGGAGAATCTAAATCGCTCTTATGGTCTGCATATGATGTACATAAACACAGCCTCACATATACTTCTAAATATTTAAAGATGGGTGGGCCCACTGAAAGGGCTCAACAATTAACACCATTGTCTCCTCTTCCAGAGAACGTGGGATCAACTACCAGCAACTATGTGGTGGCCCATCTCAAGTTGCAGGGGATCAGACAGACAGACAGACAGACTCTGATAGGGATGGCAGGCCTGCCTGGTCTTTCTTTCTTTCTTATCCTTTTTTTAAAAAAATGTTTATTTATTTATTTATTTATTTATTTATTTATATATGTATTTATTAGATATAAGTACACTGTAGCTGTCTTCAGACACTCCAGAAGAGGGTGTCAGATTCTGGAGAATCTAAATCTCTCTTATGGTCTGCATATGATGTACATAAACACAGCCTCACATATAATTCTAAAAATTTAAAGAAGGGTTGAAGCACTCTAAAAGCTCAACAATTAACAGCATTGTCTCCTCTTCCAGAGTACTTGGGATCAGCTACCAGCAACTATATGGTGGCCCATCTCCAGTTCCAGGGGATCAGACAGACAGACATACAGACAGTGATAAGGATGGCAGGCCTGCCTGGTCATTCTTTCTTTCTTATCCTTTTCAAAAAATGTTTATTTATATATTTATTTATGTATTTATTAGATATAAGTACACTGTAGCTGTCTTCAGACCCCCCAGAAGAGGGTGTCAGATTCTGGAGAATCTAAATCCCTCTTATGGTCTGCATATGATGTACATAAACACAGCCTCACATATACTTCTAAAAATTTAAAGATGTGTGGGGCCAATGAGAGGGCTCAACAAGTAACAGCATTGTCTCCTCTTTCAGAAACCTGGGATAAACTACCAGCACCTAATGGTGGCCCATTTCCAGTTCCAGTGGATCAGACAGACAGACAGACAGTCAGAGAGACAGAGATAAGGATGGCAGGCCTGCCTGGTCTTTCTTTATTTCTTATACTTTTTAAAAAATGTATATTTATTTATTTATTTATTTATTTATTTATTTATTAGATATAAGTACACTGTAGCCGTCTTCAGACACTCCAGAAGAGGGTGTCATATTCTAGAGAATCTAAATCCCTCTTATGGTCTGAATATGATGTACATAAACACAGCCTCACATATACTTCTAAAAATTATAAATATGTGGGGCCACTGAAAGCACTCAACAATTAACAGCATTGTCTCCTCTTCCAGAGAACCTGGGATCAACTACCAGCACCTAAAAGGTGGCCCATCTCCAGTTCCAGGGGATCAGACAGACAGAGAGACAGACAGTGATAAGGATGGCAGGCCTGCCTGGTCTTTCTTTCTTATCCTTTTTTTTAAAAAAAAGTTTATTTATTTATTTATTTATTTATTTATTATTAAATATAAGTACACTGTAGCTGTTCAGACACTCCAGAAGAGGGTGTCATATTCTGGAGAATCTAAATCCCACTTATGGTATGCATATGATGTACATAAACACAGCCTCACATATACTTCTAAAAATTTAAAGAAGGGTGGGGCCACTCTAAAAGCTCAACAATTAACAGCATTGTCTCCTCTTCCAGAGTACCTGGGATCAACTACCAGCAACTATATGGTGGCCCATCTCCAGTTCCAGGGGATCAGACAGAGAGACATACAGACAGTGATAAGAATGGCAGGCCTGCCTGGTCTTTCTTTCTTTCTTATCCTTTTTAAAAAAATGTTTATTTATATATTTATTTATGTATTTATTAGATATATGTACACTGTAGCTGCTTTCAGACACTCCAGAAGAGGGTGTCAGATTCTGGAGAATCTAAATCCCTGTTAGGGTCTGCATATGATGTACATAAACACAGCCTCGCATATACTTCTAAAAATTTAAGGATGTGTGGGGCCACTGAGAGGGCTCAACAATTAACAGCATTGTCTCCTCTTTCAGAGAACCTGGAATAAACTACCAGCACCTTATGGTGGCCCATCTCCAGTTCCAGTGGATCAGACAGACAGACAGACAGACAGAGAGACAGAGATAAGGATGGCAGGCCTGCCTGGTCTTTCTTTATTTCTTATACTTTTTAAAAATTGTTTATTTATTTATTTATTTATTTATTTATTTATTTATTAATTAGATATAAGTACACTGTAGCCGTCTTCAGACACTCCAGAAGAGGGTGTCAGATTCTAGGGAATCTAAATCCCTCTTATGGTCTGAATATGATGTACATAAACACAGCCTCACATATACGTCTAAAAATTATAAATAGGTGGGGCCACTGAAAGGACTCAACAATTAACAGCATTGTCTCCTCTTCCAGAGAACCTGGGATCAACTACCAGCACCTAAAAGGTGGCCCATCTACAGTTCCAGGGGATCAGACAGACAGACAGACAGACAGTGATAAGGATGGCAGGCCTGCCTGGTCTTTCTTTCTTTCTTACCCTTTTTTTAAAAAAATGTTCGTTTATTTATTTATTTATTTATTTATTTATTTATTTATTTATTAGATATAAGTACACTGTAGCTGTTCAGACACTCCAGAAGAGGGTGTCAGATTCTGGAGAATCTAAATCCCTCTTATGGTCTGCATATGATGTACATAAACACAGCCTCACATATACTTCTAAAAATTTAAAGAAGGGTGGGGCCACTCTAAAAGCTCAACAATTAACAGCATTGTCTCCTCTTCCAGAGTACCTGGGATCAACTACCAGCAACTATATGGTGGCCCATCTCCAGTTCCAGGGGATCAGACAGACAGACATACAGACAGTGATAAGGATGGCAGGCCTGCCTGGTCTTTCTTTCTTTCTTATCCTTTTAAAAAAATGTTTATTTATATATTTATGTATGTATTTATTAGATATATGTACACTGTAGCTGTCTTCAGACACTCCAGAAGAGGGTGTCAGATTCTGGAGAATCTAAATCCCTCTTATGGTCTGCATATTCGGTACATAAACACAGCCTTGCATGTACTTCTAAAAATTTAAAGATGTGTGGGGCCACTGAGAGGGCTCAACAATTAACAGCATTGTCTCCTCTTTCAGAGAACCTGGGATAAACTACCAGCACCTTATGGTGGCCCATCTCCAGTTCCAGGGGATCAGACAGACAGACAGACAGAGAGACAGAGATATGGATGGCAGGCCTGCCTGGTCTTTCTTTATTTCTTATATTTTAAAAAAATGTTTATATTTTATTTATTTATTTATTTATTTATTTATATATTTATTTATGTATTTATTAGATATAAGTACACTTTAGCCGTCTTCAGACACTCCAGAAGAGGGTGTCAGATTCTAGAGAATCTAAATCCCTCTTATGGTCTGAATATGATGTACATAAACACAGCCTCACATATACTTCTAAAAATTATAAATAGGTGGGGCCACTGAAAGGACTCAACAATTTACAGCATTGTCTCCTCTTCCAGAGAACCTGGGATCAACTACCAGCACCTAAAAGGTGGCCCATCTCCAGTTCCAGGGGATCAGACAGACAGACAGACAGTGATAAGGATGGCAGGCCTGCCTGGTCTTTCTTTCTTTCTTATCCTTTTTTTAAAAAAATGTTCGTTTATTTATTTATTTATTTATTTATTTATTTATTATTAGATATAAGTACACTGTAGCTGTTCAGACACTCCAGAAGAGGGTGTCAGATTCTGGAGAATCTAAATCCCTCTTATGGTCTGCATATGATGTACATAAACACAGCCTCGCATATACTTCTAAAAATTTAAAGATGTGTGGGGCTACTGAGAGGGCTCAACAATTAACAGCATTTTCTCCTCTTTCAGAGAACCTGGGATAAACTACCAGCACCTTATGGTGGCCCATCTCCAGTTCCAGTGGATCAGACAGACAGACAGACAGACAGAGAGACAGAGATAAGGATGGCAGGCCTGCCTGGTCTTTCTTTATTTCTTATACTTTCTAAAAAATGTTAATTTATTTATTTATTTATTTATTTATTTATTTATGTATTTATTAGATATAAGTACACTGTAGCCGTCTTTAGACACTCCAGAAGAGGGTGTCAGATTCTAGAGAATCTAAATCCCTCTTATGGTCTGAATATGATGTACATAAACACAGCCTCACATATACTTCTAAAAATTATAAATAGGTGGGGCCACTGAAAGGACTCAACAATTAACAGCATTGTCTCCTCTTCCAGAGAAACTGGGATCAACTACCAGCACCTAAAATGTGGCCCATCTCCAGTTCCAGGGGATCAGACAGACAGACAGACAGACAGTGATAAGGATTTCAGGCCTGCCTGGTCTTTCTTTCTTTCTTATCCTTTTTTTAAAAAAATGTTTGTTTATTTATTTATTTATTTATTTATTTATTTATTTATTTATTATTAGATATAAGTACACTGTAGCTGTTCAGACACTCCAGAAGAGGGTGTCAGATTCTGGAGAATCTAAATCCCTCTTGTGGTCTGCATATGATGTACATAAACACAGCCTCACATATACTTCTAAAAATTTAAAGAAGGGTGGGGCCACTCTAAAAGCTCAACAATTAACAGATATGTCTCCTCTTCCAGAGGACCTGGGATCAACTACCAGCAACTATATGGTGGCCCATCTCCAGTTCCAG
The DNA here is from genome assembly GCF_978045245.1 of Mus caroli. Lineage (NCBI taxonomy): Eukaryota > Metazoa > Chordata > Mammalia > Rodentia > Muridae > Mus > Mus caroli. The sequence goes on along the minus strand of NW_028227282.1, from coordinate 1,019,062 downwards.
GGGATCAGACAGACAGACATACAGACAGTGATAAGGATGGCAGGCCTGCCTGGTCTTTCTTTCTTTATTATCCTTTTTAAAAAAATGTTTATTTATATATTTATTTATGTATTTATTAGATATAAGTACACCGTAGCTGTCTTCAGACACTCCAGAAGAGGGTGTCAGATTCTGGAGAATCTAAATCCCTTTTATGGTCTGCATATGATGTACATAAACACATCCTCACATATACTTCTAAAAATTTAAAGCTGTGTGGGGCCACTGAAAGGGCTCAACAATTAACAGCATTGTCTCCTCTTTCAGAGAACCTGGGATAAACTACCAGCACCTTATCGTGGCCCATCTCCAGTTCCAGTGGATCAGACAGACAGACAGACAGAGAGACAGAGATATGGATGGCAGGCCTTACTGGTCTTTCTTTATTTCTTATACTTTTTAAAAAATGTTTATTTATTCATTTATTTATTTATTTATTTATTTATTTATGTGTTTATTAGATATAAGTACACTGTAGCCGTCTTCAGACACTCCAGAAGATGGTGTCAGATTCTGGAGAATCTAAATCCCTCTTATGGTCTGAATATGATGTACATAAACACAGCCTCACATATACTTGTAAAAATTAAAAATGGCTGGGGCCACTGAAAGGGCTCAACAATTAACCGCATTGTCTCCTCTTCCAGAGAAACTGGGATCAACTACCAGCACCTACAAGTTGGCCCATCTCCAGTTCCAGGGAATCAGACAGACAGACAGACAGAGATAAGTATGGCAGGTCTGCCTTGTCTTTCTTTCTTTCTTATCCTTTTAAAATAATGTTTATTTATTTATTTATTTATTTATATATGTATGTATTCATTAGATATAAGTACACTGTAGTTGTGTTCAGACAATCCAGAAGAAGGTGTCAGATACTGGAGAATCTTAATCCCTCTTATGGTCTGCATATGATGTACATAAACACAGCCTAATATATAATTCTAAAAATTTAAAGATAGGTGGAGCCACTGAAAGGGCTCAACAATTAATAGCATTGTCTCCTCTTCCAGAGAACCTGGGATCAACTAACAGCAACTATATGGTGGCCCATCTACAGTTCCAAGGGATCAGACAGTCTGACAGACAGACAGACTGACAGAGATTAGGATGGCAGGTCTGCCTGGTCTTTCTTTCTTTCTTATCCTTTTTAAAAAATGTTTATTTATTTATGTATTTATTAGATATAAGTACACTGTAGCTGTCTTCAGACACTCCAGAAGAGGGTGTCAGATTCTGGAGAATCTAAATCCCTCTTATGGTCTGCATATGATGTACATAAACACAGCCTCACATATACTACTAAAAATTTAACGATGGGTGGGGCCACTGAAAGCGCTCAACAATTAACAGCATTGTCTCCTCTTCCAGAGAACCTGGGATCAACTACCAGCACCTATATGGTGGCCCATATCCAGTTCCAGGGGATCAGAACGACTGACAGACAGACAGACAGAGATAAGGATGGTAGGCCTGCCTGGTCTTTCTTTTTTTCTTATCCGGTTTAAATAATGTTTATTTATTTTTATTTATTTATTTATTTATGTATTTATTAGATATAAGTACACTGTAGCTGTCTTCAGACACTCCAGAAGAGGGTGTCAGATTCTGGAGAATCTAAATCCCTCTTATGGTCTGCATATGATGTACATAAACACAGCCTCACATATACTTCTAAATATTTAAAGATGGGTAGGGCCACTGATAGGGCTCAACAATTAACAGCATTGTCTCCTCTTCCAGAGAACCTGGGATCAACTACCAGCAACTATATGGTGGCCCATCTCCAGTTCCAGGGGATCAGACAGACAGACATACAGACAGTGATAAGGATGGCAGGCCTGCCTGGTCTTTCTTTCTTTATTATCCTTTTTAAAAAAATGTTTATTTATATATTTATTTATGTATTTATTAGATATAAGTACACCGTAGCAGTCTTCAGACACTCCAGAAGAGGGTGTCAGATTCTGGAGAATCTAAATCCCTTTTATGGTCTGCATATGATGTACATAAACACATCCTCACATATACTTCTAAAAATTTAAAGCTGTGTGGGGCCACTGAAAGGGCTCAACAATTAACAGCATTGTCTCCTCTTTCAGAGAACCTGGGATAAACTACCAGCACCTTATCGTGGCCCATCTCCAGTTCCAGTGGATCAGACAGACAGACAGACAGAGAGACAGAGATATGGATGGCAGGCCTGACTGGTCTTTCTTTATTTCTTATACTTTTTAAAAAATGTTTATTTATTCATTTATTTATTTATTTATGTGTTTATTAGATATAAGTACACTGTAGCCGTCTTCAGACACTCCAGAAGATGGTGTCAGATTCTGGAGAATCTAAATCCCTCTTATGGTCTGAATATGATGTACATAAACACAGCCTCACATATACTTGTAAAAATTAAAAATGGGTGGGGCCACTGAAAGTGCTCAACAATTAACAGCATTGTCTCCTCTTCCAGAGAAACTGGGATCAACTACCAGCACCTACAAGGTGGCCCATCTCCAGTTCCAGGGGATCAGACAGACAGACAGACAGACAGAGATAAGGATGGCAGGCCTGCCTGGTCTTACTTTCTTTCTTATCCTTTTTAAAAAATGTTTATTTATTTATTTATTTATTTATTTATTTATTTATTATATATAAGTACACTGTAGCTGTCTTCAGTCACTCCAGTAGAGGGTGTCAGATTCTGGAGAATCTAAATCCTCTTATAATCTGAATATGATGTACATAAAAACAGCCTCACATAAACTTCTAAATATTTAAAGAAGTGTGGGGCCACTGAAAGGGCTCAACAATTAACCGAATTGTCTCCTCTTCCAGAGAACCTTGGATCAACTACCAGCACAATATGGTGGCCCATCTCCAGTTCCCGGGGATCAGATAGACAGACAGACAGACAGACAGAGATATGGATGGCAGGCCTGCCTGGTCTTTCTTTCTTTCTTATACTTTTTAAAATATGTTTATTTATTTATTTATTTATTTATCTATTTATTTATTAGATATAAGTACACTGTAGCTGTCTTCAGACACTCCAGAAGAGGGTGTCAGATTCTGGAGAATCTAAATCCCTCTTATGGTCTGCATATGATGTACATAAACACAGCCTCACATATACCTCTAAATATTTAAAGATGGGTGGCGCCACTGAAAGGGCTCAAAAATTAACAGCATTGTCTCCTCTTCCAGAGTACCTGGGATCAACTACCAGCAACTATATGGTGGCCCATCTCCAGTTCCAGGGGATCAGACAGACAGACATACAGACAGTGATAAGGATGGCAGGCCTGCCTGGTCTTTCTTTCTTTCTTATCCTTTTTAAAAAATATATATTTATTTATTTATTTATTTTTTATGTATTTCTTAGATATAAGTACACTGTAGCTTTTTTAGACACCCAGAGGAGGGTGTCAGATTCTGGAGAATGAAAATCCCTCTTATGGTCTTCATAGGATTTACATAAACACAGCCTCACATATACTGAGCTGAGGTGTCACAGGCCAACTGCTGGAATTTCTGAGTACCACCTAGATTGAGAAAAGCTATGCTGTGGTTGCTTAATTTATGTATTTTATTATTTCTATTTGTTGTTTTGTTTTGTTTTATTTGTTTTTAGAGAAGTCCTCAGTCTGTAGCTCTGGCTGACCCAGGACTGCCTACTTGTGTTAATTAGGGTTTCACAGCTGAGAACAGACACCAAGAGCAAGGTAAGGCTTAGAAAACTCTACATTCAGTGGTGGCTCAAGCTCTTAATGAGAGCACTCTGTAGGCAGAGGCAGTCAGTTTCTGAGTTCGAGGCCACCCTGGTGAAACACAGGGCTACGGTAGGGGCTAGGGTGAGGAAAGAAAGAAAGAAAAGAAAGAAAGAAAGAAGAATAAAAAGTTTTTATAAAAGTTTTATAAAAAGTGTTAAAGTTTTTAAAAATTAAAAAAAAAAAATACCAGATCACCATCACACAGCATTGGCTGTCTTCAGGTGTATCCTTTCAGCCTCCAAAACAAAAAACAATGGCTGGCTGTCTTCAGGTATATCCTATTCTCGAGTCTTATTTCCAACATTAGAGCTGGGCTGAGCTGCCTCATTATGTAATTGCAAACCTTCCTTGGTTTGTCTTTTCCATTTCTAAGACTAACAGGCCTTTTTCTATTTATTGAATATGCTCATGACTGTCCTTTAGATATAGTAAATATAACTGTTGCTTATAAAACTTGTTTTCTAGGAATTTTTAAAGGGCAATGGCAGAGTTTATTTATAAAAAAATATTTTGCATTTATTTATTTGTGTGAGTGATGAAGCTCAGGTCTTCAAACTCGTCAGGAGGTATGATTACCTCCCCTCTCTCTCAACCCCTCTCTCTCCTCTCTCAATGATTGTGTAAGAATGTTTTGCATGTGTATGCTGTGCCCACAGACTCCAGAACAGAGTATTAGATCCCCTGGAACTGGAGATGGGCCACCATATATAATACTGGTAATTGAGCCCAGGTTCTCTGGAAGAGGAGACAATGCTCTTAATTGTTGAGCCCTCTCTGTAGCCACATCTTTCTTTCTTTTTTTTTTTTTTTGAGTATATGTGAGGCTGTGTTTATATACATCATATGCAGACAATAAGAATGATTTAGATTCTTCAGAATCTGACACCCTCTTCTGGACTGTCTGAACATAGCTACAGCATACTTAAATATAATAAATAAATAAATCTTTAAAAAGAAAAGGAAAAGTAAAAAAGAAAGAACAGGCCTGCCATATGCATGTTCATAGAGGAAAATGAAGAGACCCCAATCTAACCTCAGCAGGGTGCTTCCTTCTGGATGGTAGCTCACAGTTTCATCCCAGCAAGACAGGCAAATCACTGAGTTCAAGGACAGTAAGGTTCAGGACAGCCAAGGTTAGGAAGGAAACGGGTCTATGTTGAGAATACAAACCGACAAAACAACAACTAGGAAAAAGAAGTGACAGTGTAACTTGGGGTAGGGTACCAACAAGAGAAAGCTTTCTGTTACCACTTACAAACACCAGTAGCCTTGCACCCTTCTGCCCAGGTCCCTGCCTTCCTTTCTAGGAATTCTAAGGATGCTAGGGGGTGGGGGAATCCAGATTAACTTTTTAAAAACAAAGACTTGGTCTTTGATGTCTATAGGAAGCCCTTCTCAGTGCCTTTAACTACCACTGAACTTTCAGGGCTGTGACTCAACTGTAACAAGGAACAGAGCTAAGAACCTGCAGCCTTTGAAAACAACTATTTTTTTAAAGTGGGGTACACAAATCAGCAGTAGAACCCCTCAGGTTCAGCCATAATACTTGTTAGGGAAAGAGCCTCAATGTCCGGAGCTGAGGTCTCATGGGTGAACTGCTTCAAGCTCTGAGTATCATTGAAAGAAAGAAAAGATATCATGTGGTTGCTTAATTTATTTATTTTATTATTTCTATTTTTTGTTTTCTTTTGTTTTGTTTTAGAAAAGGCCTCAGTCTGTAGCTATGGCTGACCTAGGACAGACTGCATGTGTTAATTAGGGTTTCACAGCTGAGAAACAGACCATACCTATGTAAGACTTAGAAAACCCAACAGTCAGTGGTGGCTCGAGCTCTTAATGAGAGCACTCTGGAGGCAGAGGCAGTCAGTTTCTGAGTTCGAGGCCAGCCTGGTTGAAGACAGGGATAGGCAGGGCTAGGCAAGGCAGGGCTGGGCTAGGCTAGGCTAGGCAAGGGGCTGGGCTAGTCAAGGAAAGGGACTAGGCTAGGCTACTCAAGGGGCTAGGCAAGACAGACAGACAGAGGGAAAGACAGACAAGGATGGCAGGCCTGCCTGGTTTTTCTTTCTTTCTTATCCCTTTAAAAAATGTTTATTTATTTATTTATTTATTTATTTATGTATTTATTAGATATAAGTACACTGTAGCTGCCTTCAGACACTCCAGAAGAGGGTGTCAGATTCTGGAGAATCTATATCCCTCTTATGGTCTGCATATGATGTACATAAACACAGCCTCACATTTACATCTTAAAATTTAAAGATGTGTGGGGCCAATGAAAGGGATCAACAATTAACAGCATTGTCTCCTCTTATGGAGAACCTGGGATCAACTACTAGCAACTATATGGTGGCTCATCTCCAGTTCCAGGGGATCAGACAGACAGACAGACATACAGACAGATAGAGTTAAGGATTTCAGGCCTACCTGGTCTTTCATTCTTTCTTATCCTTTTTAAAAAATGTTTATTAATTTAAGTATGTATTTATTAGATATAAGTACACTGTAGCTGTCTTCAAACACTCCCGAAGAGGGTGTCAGATTCTGGAGAATCTATATCCCTCTTATGGTCTGCATATGATGTACATGAACACAACCTCACATATACTTCTAAAAATTTAAAGATGGGTGGGGCCACTGAAAAGGCTCAACAATTAACAGCACTTACTCCTCTTCCAGAGAACCTGGGATCAACTACCAGCAATTATATGGTGGCCCATCTCCAGTTGCAGGGGATCAGACAGACAGACAGAAAGACAAGGATAGCAGGCCTGCCTGGTCTCTCTTTCTTTATTATCCTTTTTAAAAAATGTTTATTTGTTTATTTATGAATTTATTAGATATAAGTACACGGTAGCTGTCTTCAGACACTCCAGAAGAGGGTGTCAGATTCTGGAGAATCTAAATCCCTCTTATGGTCTGCATATTCGGTACATAAACACAGCCTCGCATATACTTCTAAAAATTTAAAGAAGGGTGGGGCCAGTGAAAGGGCTCAACAATTAACAGCATTGTCTCCTTTTCCAGAGAACCTGGGATCAACTACAAGCAACTCTATGATGGCCCATCTCCAGTTCCAGAGGATCAGACAGACAGACAGACAGACAGAGATAAGGATGGCAGGCCTGTCTGGTCTTTCTTTCTTTCTTATCCTTTTTAAAAAATGTTTATTTATATATTTATTTATGTATTTATTAGATATAAGTACACTGTAGCTGTCGTCAGACACTCCAGAAGAGGGTGTCAGATTCTGGAGAATCTAAATCCCTCTTATGGTGTGCATATGATGTACATAAACACAGCCTCACATATACTTCTAAAAATTTAAAGATGTGTGGGGCCACTGAGAGGGCTCAACAATTAACAGCATTGTCTCCTCTTTCAGAGAACCTGGGATAAACTACCAGCACATTATGGTGGCCCATCTCCAGTTCCAGTGGATCAGACAGACAGACAGACAGACAGAGAGACAGAGATAAGGATGGCAGGCCTGCCTGGTCTTTCTTTATTTCTTATACTTTTTAAAAAATGTTTATTTATTTATTTATTTATTTATGTATGTATTTATTAGATATAAGTACACTGTAGCCGTCTTCAGACACTCCAGCAGAAGGTGACAGATTCTAGAGAATCTAAATCCCTCTTATGGTCTGAATATGATGTACATAAACACAGCATCACATATACTTCTAAAAATTAAAAATGGGTGGGGCCACTGAAAGGGCTCAACAATTAACAGCATTGTCTCCTCTTCCAGAGAACCTGGGATCAACTACCAGCACCTAAAAAGTGGCCCATCTCCAGTTCCAGGGGATCAGACAGACAGACAGACAGACAGAGATAAGGATGGCAGGCTTGCCTGGTCTTTCTTTATTTCTTATCCTTTTAAAATATTGTTTATTTATTTATTTATTTATTTATTCATTTATTTATTTATTAGATATAAGTACACTGTAGTTGTCTTCAGACACTCCAGAAGAGGGTGTCAGATTCTGGAGAATCTAAATCCCTCTTATGGTCTGCATATGATGTACATAAACACAGCCTAACATATACTTCTAAAAATTTAAAGATAGGTGGAGCCACTGTAAGGGCTCAACAATTAACAGCATTGTCTCCTCTTCCAGAGAACCTGGGATCAACTAACAGCAACTATATGATGGCCCATCTCCAGTTCCAAGGGATCAGACAGACTGACAGACAGACAGAGTGACAGAAATAAGGATGGCAGGCCTGCCTGGTCTTTCTTTCTTTCTTATCCTTTTTAAAAAATGTTTATTTATTTATTTGTTTATTAGATATAAGTACACTGTAGCCGTCTTCAGACACTCCAGAAGAAGGTGTCAGATTCTGGAGAATCTAAATCCCTCTTATGGTCTGCATATGATGTACATAAACACAGCCTCACATTTACTTCTTAAAATATAAAGGTGGGGGGGGCCACTGAAAGGGCTCAGCAATTAACAGCATTGTCTCCTCTTACAGAGAACCTGGGATCAACTACCTGCAACTATATGGTGGCCCATCTCCACTCCCAGGGGATCAGACAGACAGACAAGGATAAGGATGGCAGGCCTGCATGGTCTTTCTTTCTTTCTTATCCTTTTTAAAAAATGTTTATTTATTTATTTGTTTATTAGATATAAGTACACTGTAGCCGTCTTCAGACACTCCAGAAGAAGGTGTCAGATTCTGGAGAATCTAAATCCCTCTTATGGTCTGCATATGATGTACATAAACACAGCCTCACATTTACTTCTTAAAATATAAAGGTGGGGGGGGCCACTGAAAGGGCTCAGCAATTAACAGCATTGTCTCCTCTTACAGAGAACCTGGGATCAACTACCTGCAACTATATGGTGGCCCATCTCCACTCCCAGGGGATCAGACAGACAGACAAGGATAAGGATGGCAGGCCTGCATGGTCTTTCTTTCTTTCTTATCCTTTTTAAAAAATTTTTATTTATTTATGTATTTATTAGATATAAGTACACTGTAGCTGTCTTCAGACACTCCAGAAGAGGGTGTCAGATTCTGGAGAATCTATATCCCTCTTATGGTCTGCATATGATGTACATAAACACAGCCTCACATTTACATCTTAAAATTTAAAGATGTGTGGGGCCAATGAAAGGGATCAACAATTAACAGCATTGTCTCCTCTTATGGAGAACCTGGGATCAACTACGAGCAACTATATGGTGGCTCATCTCCAGTTCCAGGGGATCAGACAGACAGACAGACATACAGACAGATAGAGTTAAGGATTTCAGGCCTACCTGGTCTTTCATTCTTTCTTATCCTTTTTAAAAAATGTTTATTAATTTAAGTATGTATTTATTAGATATAAGTACACTGTAGCTGTCTTCAAACACTCCCGAAGAGGGTGTCAGATTCTGGAGAATCTATATCCCTCTTATGGTCTGCATATGATGTACATGAACACAACCTCACATATACTTCTAAAAATTTAAAGATGGGTGGGGCCACTGAAAAGGCTCAACAATTAACAGCACTTACTCCTCTTCCAGAGAACCTGGGATCAACTACCAGCAATTATATGGTGGCCCATCTCCAGTTGCAGGGGATCAGACAGACAGACAGAAAGACAAGGATAGCAGGCCTGCCTGGTCTCTCTTTCTTTATTATCCTTTTTAAAAAATGTTTATTTGTTTATTTATGAATTTATTAGATATAAGTACACGGTAGCTGTCTTCAGACACTCCAGAAGAGGGTGTCAGATTCTGGAGAATCTAAATCCCTCTTATGGTCTGCATATTCGGTACATAAACACAGCCTCGCATATACTTCTAAAAATTTAAAGAAGGGTGGGGCCAGTGAAAGGGCTCAACAATTAACAGCATTGTCTCCTTTTCCAGAGAACCTGGGATCAACTACAAGCAACTCTATGATGGCCCATCTCCAGTTCCAGAGGATCAGACAGACAGACAGACAGACAGAGATAAGGATGGCAGGCCTGTCTGGTCTTTCTTTCTTTCTTATCCTTTTTAAAAAAATGTTTATTTATATATTTATTTATGTATTTATTAGATATAAGTACACTGTAGCTGTCGTCAGACACTCCAGAAGAGGGTGTCAGATTCTGGAGAATCTAAATCCCTCTTATGGTGTGCATATGATGTACATAAACACAGCCTCACATATACTTCTAAAAATTTAAAGATGTGTGGGGCCACTGAGAGGGCTCAACAATTAACAGCATTGTCTCCTCTTTCAGAGAACCTGGGATAAACTACCAGCACATTATGGTGGCCCATCTCCAGTTCCAGTGGATCAGACAGACAGACAGACAGACAGAGAGACAGAGATAAGGATGGCAGGCCTGCCTGGTCTTTCTTTATTTCTTATAATTTTTAAAAAATGTTTATTTATTTATTTATTTATTTATGTATTTATTAGATATAAGTACACTGTAGCCGTCTTCAGACACTCCAGCAGAAGGTGACAGATTCTAGAGAATCTAAATCCCTCTTATGGTCTGAATATGATGTACATAAACACAGCATCACATATACTTCTAAAAATTAAAAATGGGTGGGGCCACTGAAAGGGCTCAACAATTAACAGCATTGTCTCCTCTTCCAGAGAACCTGGGATCAACTACCAGCACCTAAAAAGTGGCCCATCTCCAGTTCCAGGGGATCAGACAGACAGACAGACAGAGATAAGGATGGCAGGCTTGCCTGGTCTTTCTTTATTTCTTATCCTTTTAAAATATTGTTTATTTATTTATTTATTTATTTATTCATTTATTTATTTATTAGATATAAGTACACTGTAGTTGTCTTCAGACACTCCAGAAGAGGGTGTCAGATTCTGGAGAATCTAAATCCCTCTTATGGTCTGCATATGATGTACATAAACACAGCCTAACATATACTTCTAAAAATTTAAAGATAGGTGGAGCCACTGTAAGGGCTCAACAATTAACAGCATTGTCTCCTCTTCCAGAGAACCTGGGATCAACTAACAGCAACTATATGATGGCCCATCTCCAGTTCCAAGGGATCAGACAGACTGACAGACAGACAGAGTGACAGAAATAAGGATGGCAGGCCTGCCTGGTCTTTCTTTCTTTCTTATCCTTTTTAAAAAATGTTTATTTATTTATTTGTTTATTAGATATAAGTACACTGTAGCCGTCTTCAGACACTCCAGAAGAAGGTGTCAGATTCTGGAGAATCTAAATCCCTCTTATGGTCTGCATATGATGTACATAAACACAGCCTCACATTTACTTCTTAAAATATAAAGGTGGGGGGGGCCACTGAAAGGGCTCAGCAATTAACAGCATTGTCTCCTCTTACAGAGAACCTGGGATCAACTACCTGCAAATATATGGTGGCCCATCTCCACTCCCAGGGGATCAGACAGACAGACAGAGAGATAAAGATAAGGATGGCAGGCCAGCCTGGTTTTTCTTTCTTTCTTATCCTTTTAAAAAAATTTATTTATTTATTTATTTATTTATTTATTTATTTATTTATTTATGTATTTATTAGATATAAGTACACTGTAGCTGTCTTCAGACACACCAGAAGAGGGTGTCAGATTCTGGAGAATCTTAATCCCTCTTATGGTCTGCATATGATGTACATAAACACAGCCTCACATATACTTCTAAAAATTTAAAGAAGGGTTGGGCCACTCTTAAAGCTCAACAATTAACAGTATTGTCTCCTCTTCCAGAGTACCTGGGATCAACTACCAGCAACTATATGGTGGCCCATCTCCAGTTCCAGGGGATCAGACAGACAGACATACAGACAGTGATAAGGATGGCAGGCCTGCCTGGTCTTTCTTCCTTTCTTATCCTTTTTAAAAAAATATTTATTTATATATTTATTTATGTATTTATTAGATATAAGTACACTGTAGCTGTCTTCAGACACTCCAGAAGAGGGTGTCAGATTCTGGAGAATCTAAATCCCTCTTATGGTCTGCATATGATGTACATAAACACAGCCTCACATATACTTCTAAAAATTTAAAGATGTGTGGGGCCACTGAGAGGGCTCAACAATTAACAGCATTGTCTCCTCTTCCAGAGAACTTAGGATCAACTACCAGCAACTGCAAGGTGGCCCATCTCCAGTTCCAGGGGATCAGACAGACAGACAGACAGACAGAGATTAGGATGGCAGGCCTGCCTGGTCTTTCTTTCTTTCTTATTCTTTTAAAATAATGTTTATTTATTTATTTATATTTATTTATATATGTATTTATTAGATATAAGTACACTGTAGTTGTCTTCAGACACTCCAGAAGAGGGTGTCAGATTCTGGAGAATCTAAATCCCTCTTATGGTCTGCATATGATGTACATAAACACAGCCTAACATATACTTCTAAAAATTTAAAGATATGTGGAGCCACTGAAAGGGCTCAACAATTAACAGCATTGTCTCCTCTTCCAAAGAACCTAGGATCAACTAACAGCAACTATATGGTGGCCCATCTCCAGTTCCAAGGGATCAGACAGACTGACAGACAGATAGACTGACAGAAATAAGGATGGCAGGCCTGCCTGGTCTTTCTTTCTTTCTCATCCTTTTTAAAAAATGTTTATTTATTTATTTTTATGTTTATTAGATATAAGTACACTGTAGCCGTCTTCAGACACTCCAGAAGAAGGTGTCAGATTCTGGAGAATCAAAATCCCACTTATGGTCTGCATATGATGTACATAAACACAGGCTCACGTTTACTTCTTAAAATTTAAAGGTGGGGGGGGGCATTGAAAGGGCTCAGCAATTAACAGCATTGTCTCCTCTTTTAGAGAACCTGGGATCAACTACCTGCAACTATATGGTGGCCCATCTCAACTCCCAGGGGATCAGACAGACAGACAGACAGACAAGGATAAGTATGGCAGGCCTGCCTGGTCTTTCTATCTTTCTTATCCTTTTTAAAAAAATTGTATTTATTTATGTATTTATTAGATATAAGTACACTGTAGCTGTCTTCAGACACCCCAGAAGAGGGTGTCAGATTCTGATGAATCTAAATCCCTCTTCTGGTCTGCATATGATGTACATAAACACAGCCTCACATACACTTCCAAAAATTTAAAGATGGGTAGGGCCACTGATAGGGCTCAACAATTAACAGCATTGTCTCCTCTTCCAGAGAACCTGGGATCAACTACCAGCAACTATATGGTAGCCCATCTCCAGTTCCAGGGGATCAGACAGACAGACAGACAGACAGACAGAAATAAGGATGGCAGGCCTGCCTGGTCTTACTTTCTTTCTATCCTTTTTAAAAAATGTTTATTTATTTATTTATTTATTTATTTATTTATTTATTTATTATATATAAGTACACTGTAGCTGTCTTCAGACACTCCAGTAGAGGGTGTCAGATTCTGGAGAATCTAAATCCTCTTATAATCTGAATATCATGTACTTAAACACAGCTCACATATACTTCTAAATATTTAAAGAAGTGTGGGGCCACTGAAAGGTTTCTACAATTAAGAGCATTGTCTCCTCTTCCAGAGAACCTTGGATCAACTACCAGCAACTATATGGTGGCCCATCTCCAGTTCCAAGGGATCAGACAGACAGACAGACAGACAGACAGAGATAAGGATGGCAGGCCTGCCTGGTCTTACTTTCTTTCTTATCCTTTTTAAAAAATGTTTATTTATTTATTTATTTATTACATATAAGAACACTGTAGCTGTCTTCAGACACTCCAGTAGAGGGTGTCAGATTCTGGAGAATCTAAATCCTCTTATAATCTGAATATGATGTACATAAACACAGCCTCACATATACTTCTAAATATTTAAAGAAGTGTGGGGCCACTGAAAGGGCTCAACAATTAAGAGCATTGTCTCCTCTTCCAGAGAACCTTGGATCAACTACCAGCAACTATATGGTGGCCCATCTCCAGTTCCCGGGGATCAGATAGACAGACAGACAGACAGGCAGAGATATGGATGGCAGGACTGCCTGGTCTTTCTTTCTTTCTTATCCTTTTTAAAAAATGTTTATTTATTTATTTATGTATTTAGTAGATATATGTACACTGTAGCTGTTCAGACACTACAAAAGAGGGTGTCAGATTCTGGAGAATCTAAATCCCTCTTATGGTCTGCATATGATGTACATAAACACAGCCTCACATATACTTCTAAAAATTTAAAGAAGGGTGGGGCCACTCTAAAAGCTCAACAATTAACAGCATTGTCTCCTCTTCCAGAGTACCTGGGATCAACTACCAGCAACTATATGGTGGCCCATCTCCAGTTCCAGGGGATCAGACAGACAGACAGACTGACAGAGATAAGGATGGCAGGCCTGCCTTGTCTTTCTTTCTTTCTTATCCTTTTTAAAAAATGTTTATTTATTTATTTATATTTTTATTAGATATAAGTACACTGTAGCTGTCTTCAGACACTCCAGAAGAAGGTGTCAGATTCTGGAGAATCTAAATCCCTCTTATGGTCTGCATATGATGTACATAAACACAGCCTCACATTTACTTCTTAAAATATAAAGGTAGGGGGGCCACTGAAAGGGCTCAGCAATTAACAGCATTGTCTCCTCTTACAGAGAACCTGGGATCAACTACAAGCAACTATATGGTGGCCCATCTCCACTCCCAGGGGATCTGACAGACAGACAGACAGACAAGGATAAGGATGGCAGGCCAGCCTGGTCTTTCTTTCTTTCTTATCCTTTTTAAAAAAATATTTATTTATTTGTTTATTTATTTATTTATTTTTTTATTTATGTATTTATTAGATATAAGTACACTGTAGCTGTTCAGACACTCCAGAAGAGGGTGTCAGATTCTGGAGAATCTAAATCCCTCTTATGGCCTGCATATGATGTACATAAACACAGCCTCACATATACTTCTAAAAATTTAAAGAAGGGTGGGGCCACTCTAAAAGCTCAACAATTAACAGCATTGTCTCCTCTTATAGAGTACCTGGGATCAACTACCAGCAACTATATGGTGGCACATCTCCAGTTCCAGGGGATCAGACAGACAGACATACAGACAGTGATAAGGATGGCAGGCCTGCCTGGTCTTTCTTTCTTTCTTATCCTTTTTAAAAAAAATGTTTATTTATATATTTATTTATGTATTTATTAGATATAAGTACACTGTAGCTGTCTTCAGACACTCCAGTAGAGGGTGTCAGATTCTGGAGAATCTAAATCCTCTTATAATCTGAATATGATGTACTTAAACACAGCTCACATATACTTCTAAATATTTAAAGAAGTGTGGGGCCACTGAAAGGGCTCGACAATTAAGAGCATTGTCTCCTCTTCCAGAGAACCTTGGATCAACTACCAGCAACTATATGGTGGCCCATCTCCAGTTCCAGGGGATCAGACAAACAGACAGACAGACAGACAGAGATAAGGATGGCAGGCCTGCCTGGTCTTACTTTGTTTCTTATTCTTTTTAAAAAATGTTTATTTATTTATTTATTTATTACATATAAGTACACTGTAGCTGTCTTCAGACACTCCAGTAGAGGGTGTCAGATTCTGGAGAATCTAAATCCTCTTAATCTGAATATGATGTACATAAACACAGCCTCACATATACTTCTAAATATTTAAAGAAGTGTGGGGCCACTGAAAGGGCTCAACAATTAAGAGCATTGTCTCCTCTTCCAGAGAACCTTGGATCAACTACCAGCAACTATATGGTGGCCCATCTCCAGTTCCCGGGGATCAGATAGACAGACAGACAGACAGGCAGAGATATGGATGGCAGGACTGCCTGGTCTTTCTTTCTTTCTTATCCTTTTTAAAAAATGTTTACTTATTTATTTATTTATTTATTTAGAAGATATAAGTACACTGTAGCTGTTCAGACACTACAGAAGAGGGTGTCAGATTCTGGAGAATCTAAATCCCTCTTATGGTCTGCATATGATGTACATAAACACAGCCTCACATATACTTCTAAAAATTTAAAGATGTGTGGTGCCACTGAGAGGGCTCAACAATTAACAGCATTGTCTCCTCTTTCAGAGAACCTGGGATAAACTACCAGCACCTTATGGTGGCCCATCTCCAGTTCCAGTGGATCAGACAGACAGACAGACAGAGAGGCCTGCCTTGTCTTTCTTTATTTCTTATACTTTTTAAAAAATCTTTATTTATTTATTTATTTATGTATTTATTTATTTATTTATTTATTTATTTATTTATTAGATATAAGTACACTGTAGCCGTCTTCAGACACTCCAGAAGAAGGTGTCAGATTCTGGAGAATCTAAATCCCTCTTATGGTCTGCATATGATGTACATAAACACAGCCTCACATATACTTCTAAAAATTAAAAATTGGTGGGGCCACTGAAATGGTTCAACAATTAACAGCATTGTCTCCTCTTCCAGAGAAACTGGGATCAACTACCAGCACCTACAAGGTGGCCCATCTCCAGTTCCAGGGGTTCAGACAGACAGACAGACAGACAGACAGAGATAAGGATGGCAGGCCTGCCTGGTCTTTCTTTCTTTCTTATCCTTTTTAAAAAATATTTATTTATTTTTTTATTTATTTTTTATGTATTTCTTAGATATAAGTACACTGTAGCTTTCTTTAGACACTCCAGAGGAGGGTGTCAGATTCTAGAGAATGTAAATCCCTCTTATGGTCTGCATAGGATGTACATAAACACAGCCTCACATATACTGAGCTGAGGTGTCACAGGCCAACTGCTGGAATTTCTGAGTACCACCTAGAGAGAGAAAAGCTATGCTGTGTTTGCTTAATTTTTGTATTTTATTATTTCTATTTGTTGTTTTGTTTTGTTTTATTTGTTTTTAGAGAAGTCCTCAGTCTGTAGCTCTGGCTGACCCAGGACTGCCTACTTGTGTTAATTAGGGTTTCACAGCTGAGAATAGACACCAAGAGCAAGGTAAGGCTTAGAAAACCCTACATTCAGTGGTGGCTCAAGCTCTTAATGAGAGCACTCTGTAGATAGAGGCAGTCAGTTTCTGAGTTCGAGGCCACCCTGGTGAAAGACAGGGCTAGGGTAGGGGCTAGGGTGAGGAAAGGAAGAAAGGAAAGAAGAAAGGAAGAAAGAAAGAAAAAGTTTTTATAAAAGTTTTATAAAAAGTGTTAAAGTTTTTAAAAATTAAAAAAAAAATACCAGATCACCATCACACAGCATTGGCTGTCTTCAGGTGTATCCTTTCAGCCTCCAAAACAAAAAACAATGGCTGGCTGTCTTCAGGTGTATCCTATTCTCGAGTCTTATTTCCAACCTTAGAGCTGGGCTGAGCTGCCTCATTATGTAATTGCAAACCTTCCTTGGTTTGTCTTTTCCATTTCTAAGACTAACAGGCCTTTTTCTATTTATTGAATATGCTCATGACTGTCCTTTAGATATAGTAAATATAACTGTTGCTTATAAAACTTGTTTTCTAGGAATTTTTAAAGGGCAATGGCAGAGTTTATTTATAAAAAAATATTTTGCATTTATTTATTTGTGTGAGTGATGAAGCTCAGGTCTTCAAACTCGTCAGGAGGTATGATTACCTACCCTCTCTCTCAACCCCTCTCTCTCCTCTCTCAATGATTGTGTAAGAATGTTTTGCATGTGTATGCTGTGCCCACAGACTCCAGAACAGAGTATTAGATCCCCTGGAACTGGAGATGGGCCACCATATATAATACTGGTAATTGAGCCCAGGTTCTCTGGAAGAGGAGACAATGCTCTTAATTGTTGAGCCCTCTCTGTAGCCACATCTTTCTTTCTTTCTTTTTTTTTTGAGTTTATGTGAGGCTGTGTTTATATACATCATATGCAGACAATAAGAATGATTTAGATTCTTCAGAATCTGACACCCTCTTCTGGACTGTCTGAAGATAGCTACAGCATACTTAAATATAATAAATAAATAAATCTTAAAAAAGAAAAGGAAAAGTAAAAAAGAAAGAACAGGCCTGCCATATGCATGTTCATAGAGGAAAATGGAAGAGACCCCAATCTAACCTCAGCAGGGTGCTTCCTTCTGGATGGTAGCTCACAGTTTCATCCCAGCAAGACAGGCAAATCACTGAGTTCAAGGACAGTAAGGTTCAGGACAGCCAAGGTTAGGAAGGAAAAGGGTCTATGTTGAGAATACAAACCGACAAAACAACAACTAGGAAAAAGTAGTGACAGTGTAACTTGGGGTAGGGTACCAACAAGAGAAAGCTTTCTGTTACCACTTACAAACACCAGTAGCCTTGCACCCTTCTGCCCAGGTCCCTGCCTTCCTTTCTAGGCATTCTAAGGATGCCAGGGGGTGGGGGAATCCAGATTAACTTTTTAAAAACAAAGACTTGGTCTTTGATGTCTATAGGAAGCCCTTCTCAGTGCCTTTAACTACCACTGAACTTTCAGGGCTGTGACTCAACTGTAACAAGGAACAGGGCTAAAAACCTGCAGCCTTTGAAAACAACTATTTTTTTAAAGTGGGGGACCCAAATCAGCAGTAGAACCCCTCAGGTTCAGCCATAATACTTGTTAGGGAAAGAGCCTCAATGTCCCGAGCTGAGGTCTCATGGGTGAACTGCTTCAAGCTCTGAGTATCATTGAAAGAAAGAAAAGATATCATGTGGTTGCTTAATTTATTTATTTTATTATTTCTATTTTTTGTTTTCTTTTGTTTTGTTTTAGAAAAGGCCTCAGTCTGTAGCTATGGCTGACCTAGGACAGACTACATGTGTTAATTAGGGTTTCACAGCTGAGAAACAGACCATACCTATGTAAGACTTAGAAAACCCAACAGTCAGTGGTGGCTCGAGCTCTTAATGAGAGCACTCTGGAGGCAGAGGCAGTCAGTTTCTGAGTTCGAGGCCAGCCTGGTTAAAGACAGGGATAGGCAGGGCTAGGCAAGGCAGGGCTGGGCTAGGCTAGGCTAGGCAAGGGGCTGGGCTAGTCAAGGCAAGGGACTAGGCTAGGCTACTCAAGGGGCTAGGCAAGACAGACAGACAGAGAGAAAGACAGACAAGGATGGCAGGCCTGCCTTGTTTTTCTTTCTTTCTTATCCCTTTTAAAAAATGTTTATTTATTTATTTATGTATTTATTAGATATAAGTACACTGTAGCTGTCTTCAGACACTCCAGAAGAGGGTGTCAGATTCTGGAGAATCTATATCCCTCTTATGGTCTGCATATGATGTACATAAACACAGCCTCACATTTACTTCTAAAAATTTAAAGATGTGTGGGGCCAATGAAAGGGATCAACAATTAACAACATTGTCTCCTCTTATAGAGAACCTGGGATCAACTACCAGCAACTATATGGTGGCCCATCTCCAGTTCCAGGGGATCAGACAGACAGACAGACATACAGACAGATAGAGTTAAGAATGGCAGGCCTACCTGGTCTTTCATTCTTTCTTATCCTTTTTAAAAAATGTTTATTAATTTAAGTATGTATTTATTAGATTTAAGTACATTGTAGCTGTCTTCAAACACTCCCGAAGAGGGTGTCAGATTCTGGAGAATCTATATCCCTCTTATGGTCTGCATATGATGTACATGAACACAGCCTCACATATACTTCTAAAAATTTAAAGATGGGTGGGGCCACTGAAAGGGCTCAACAATTAACAGCACTGACTCATCTTCCAGACAACCTGGGATTGAAAGAAGAAAAGCTGAACTCTCCATGAACTCTCCAACTCAGAGTTCTCTTACCCCTCCCATCTAGAGGTTGTTCCCGGAACACACCTGAACTTTTTACCTCAGAGTACATTCTTGAACTCTTCACCCCAGAGTCCGACCCCTCTCAAGTGAGAACGGTTCCAGGAGCATTTCTGAGATAAGGGTCTCCTGGAGCGAACTCAGTCCAACCCCTCCTAACTGAAGACTGTTCCAAGAACATTTTTGAGATAGGGGCCTCCTGGTACTACCCCAGAATGTTCCAATAGATCGAGTACATTGCCAAAATATAGGACACGACCCCTTGGTTATGTAAAGCTCCTTGGCAGAACACCTTGGTGATGTAAAACTTGTACTTTTCTCCTTAAACTTCTCCTATAAAAGCCTGTGACAAGTCTGGGCCAATTGCCGAATCTCCTCTGCACCTTGCTGGCTGCATGAGTTTCGACCCCAGATATCTGGTATATGTGCTTTTTGTGTGCTTTCTTGTCGTTGCTGTATTAAATCTTACTCTCTATACATCTTAAGTTCGGTCTCAGTGTCTTCTTGGGTGCGCGGCTGACCCGAGGCTTGAGTAAGTGCCTCCCTTTGGGAGTCCTGGAGTCTTTCATTTGGTGCGTTGGCCGGGAATCAGCGCGACCACCCAGAAGTCCTGGACCCACTCAGAAGTAAGATTTACTGTTCTGTTTGGTCTGGTGTCTGTGTTCTGTTTCTGGAGACCAGGAGAGTCTCAATCTGTGGGCCTTGGAGAGGCCATCTGAATCTGTATCTGGTGCGATCGCAGTTCTGGTTTTGCGTGACGCTCTGTGCTCAGTAAGAGCACCAGAGACCGTGCTCCGGGAGCTGGAGACCAGGCAGGTCTCAATAGAGAGCGCGGGGTGGGTAGAGATAGACGTGTCTGGTGCCCACCGTCCGATCGCCCTGGGGGACGCCCCAGGAAGACAAGGGGAGGGCCAAGGACGCTTGGCGGACCCCTCTGAAGGCCGAGAGACCATCACTTTGGTGGAAGGTCTAAGCCGGCCGGCCTTGGAAAGGCCATCTGATTCTGTAAGTTGCCTGTGGGCGACGCGAGGTCGCCGCCGTTTTTGGTTTTTTCTTTTTGTCTCAAGTCTTGTGTCTGCTCTTGTTGTGTTTGCTATTATTCTAGAAATGGGACAATCTGCTGGGTGTGTAAGTGTGGAACTGCTGCATTTGTGTATTCTGAGATTGTGGGTTTATTCTGGCAGTGGCTGTGAGAGGACGGCTGTCTATGGCCTCACAGTCTGCACCCCAAAAAGATGTTTCAAGGGAGACCCTGGAAGGAGTGCCCAGGGTACAGAACAGTCAAAAAGACCTGGCTGTTGCCTGGCAGAGTGAAGGAGAGAGAGAGAGTGTTCTCTCTGCCAGAGCGGGAGTGGATGTGGAATCCCACCCCTATCAGGAAAAAGAGTCAATGTGGAATCCGACCCCGTCAGAAAGTGGCGTTTGGCTGGTTGTGTTTTGGTCACGTGACAGACTGTGTGTGTGTGTGTGTGTGTGTGTGTTAACCCTTTGCCGACTGTAGACTTGGACTGACGTCAGGACAGAATTTGTCAGCAATGGTTTTAAAAAAAGGAAAAAAAGAGAAAAAAAAACCACCGGGCCGGTCCTCCCCAGGCTGCTCAAAAGAGCTCTGAAATCCAGAGCTGCAGCAGTGGTGCTGAGGTTCTGAGTTCTGCAGACACAGCAGCAACGGAGGCTGTCTGTGCCCTGCGAGTGAGTTGTAAAATGCTGATAGTAAGTGCGGCGGCCTGTCAGACCCGCCTGGCGCCCCGGAATAGCCGTGAAGCCTGCCACAGCTGGGGAGGGGCCAACTGTGGCCGCCGTCCCTCCTTTGGCTTCCCCCTGGAGTCTGCCCGCACTCCCTTGTGTCTGCGCGCCCGCCGTGGGGCACACAGAGAAGTTCCCCCGCCCTGCCGCGCAGGCGCCTTGCGTTTCCAAAGCTCGGGAGGCCGCCGTTGCCTCTGGCCAAGAGAGCTCCGTGGATGCCTGTGTGTGGGGTGGCGGACGCCGCCGCCTCCGGGGGCTCAAGCCATGCCGGAAAACAAGTGGTTAAATTCCCCCTCCCTGCCAGTGTTTGTTTGCCACTCCCACATTTCGCCGTGGCGCGGCGGAGACTCGGCGCTTGGCTCCTCCCTGTCCATTCGCCGTTACTGAGAAAATCCTGGTTAGTTTCTTTCCCTCCGCTGACTAGTATGCTTGAGTTCAGTGGGTTGCCGCGTCTGATCTGAGGACGCCACAAGGTTCCCTGGTTGCTTCTCATTTCCCTGTCCCCTGTATCCTGTCTCTTGTTAACTGTTAACAGAAAAAATTGTGTTCATTTTGAGATATCAGTGTGCAGCCAGATGTAAGAGCTGTACCCCCTTCTCTGCCCCGTGTGTTTTCTCTTCTCAGGCATCGCCCTGAGCTGCTAGCAGTGAATCTGTTTTAAGCTCCGGTGAGGGAGATATACAAGGTAAGGAGCACCTACGAGTCTAACTGCCAGGCTCTGATGAAGGATAGAGGTCTGCAAAGAAGAACTGAGAGCAAAGCTTCAGCAGACTCAAAAGAAATAGGTTAACAGTAAAAAGAGGTAAACTATGAAAAAAGTTAAGTGACAGAATATAGATGTAATAATTAGATAACATTCAAAGTAAGCAAAGACAAGAAAGAGATATATATAGATAGAAAGAGAGACATTATATGAGATCTCCATTGCAGTTAAGAAATAGGAGCAAAGAGAGATAAATGACAAAGACTAGAACCTAGCAAAGTGACACTTGCTAATAATACTAGCACTTAGAGATGATCTGTAAGAAATAAGGAGCCAGAAAATTTTCTAAAAAAGATAAGAGAAATGAAATGCTGGTCACAAACGTCAGGGAAACTAGAAAACTTAGTACCTGGCAACAAGAAAAAAGAAAGCTTTTGGCTAAAGATCAGAGTGTTTGCTGTTGAAAAAGAAGAGCACTGGGTGAGAGACTGTCCTAACAAAAAGAAGAGGAGCCCCCCCCCCTCAAGACAAAACCCTTCACCTGTTCGTGGCTATAAGTAAAGAGACTGGTGGCCTACCTGTTGATGCAGCTAAAAAGAGACTGTGTTTTCATATTCCTCCACTGACCAATGCAAAGCAAGTTTAAAAGGTCCCTGGACACTACAGGTCTTTGCAAACTGTGGATTCCAGGTTTTGCTGCATTAAAAAGATAAACAGCCCTTCGTATAAGAAATAAAGAACAACCTTGGATGGCCTTAGATGCTATTGAGACTGCCCTAATGTTGTCCCCAACTTTGGGACTCCTAAATGTGACTGAGAACAAAAGTATTGCCAAAGAGGTTCTTACTCAGAAATTGGGACCCTAAAAGACCAGTGGCACTTGGAAAAATTAGACCTGGTGACTGAGGGATGGCCTGCTTGTCTGCACATAATGGCTTTTGGTCAGGGACACATGATCCAATTGTTTCCCTGACTGATGGACACATTATTAGAGCTTTTTGTTGACAGAACAAGTGACCTTCACTTCCCCTGCTAACCTGCTGAGTCTTCACCTACTCATCACTGCTCTGACATTCTAGCAGAAGGAACTTTGGCTCAGAAGGCTGAACTCCTGGCGCTAACCCAAGCCCTGCGGTTGGCTGAAGGCAGAGACATCAAAGACAAAGAAGAAATTCTGGCCCTCCTAGAAGCTCCTGAATGAACTGGGTGAGTTGGGGTATCGGGTATCGGCTAAGAAAGCTCAGTTACCGAGGTGCCAAAACGACGGAAAGCGGTGGCTCACCGAAGCCAAGAAAAAAGACTGTGATGCTGATCCCAACCCCCACCACCCCGCGCCAAGTACGTGAGTTTCTGGGGACGGTGGGCTTTTGCAGACTCTGGACTAAAGAAAAAGTCCCATTCACCTGGACTGAGAAACACCAAAAAGCCTTTGACAGCATAAAGGCAGCCCTGCTTGCAGCCCCCGCTCTGGCTTTGCCAGATTTGACTAAGCCTTTTACCTTATATGTTGATGAGCTGCAATGGCCCTGCTTGTTAAAGACCCTGACAAGCTTACCCTGGGTCAGCATGTGACTATACCCACTACCAGAATTTGTTGCTGAATGATTGAGTAACTTTTGCTCCACCTGCCATCCTCAATCCTGCCACCTCCCCTTGGCGGATGACTCCACTCCTGTACATCAATGTGCTGATGAAACTGGAACAAGGAGAGATCTGACTGATCAGCCTTGGTGTGCCTGCCTGGTACACGGATGGCAGCAGCTTTGTCACAGGAGCAGCAGTAGCAGATGGAAAGCAGCTCATATCCATGGGGCCACCTACCAACAGAGGGGGCTACTTACCTCAGCAGGTAAAGATCAAATCAGCCTTGGCCTGAAAGTTTAAACTGGTACACGGATGGCAGTGGCCTCATGGTTAAAGGTAAGCGGAAGGCGGGGACAGCAGTGCAGCAGTGGACAAAAAGCAGGTGATCTAGGCCAGCAGCCTCCCTAAAGGGACTTCAGCCCAGAAAGCTGAACTTGTGGTTTTGATACAAGCTTTATAAATGACACTGACAGCAGGTATGCTTTTGCCACTGTATGGAACAATACAAACAAAGAAAGCTGTTGACATTTGCAGAAGACGTTCTCAATATGGATAAATGAGACTGCTCACATAGTCATCAAGAAGATTATTAAAGAAAATTTTTCCAAGGTTCAGAGTGCCAAAGGCAATAGTGTCAGATAATGGCCCTGCTTTGTTGCCCAGGTAAGTCAGGGTGTGGCCAAGCATTTAGAGGTCAAATAAAAATTACATTGTGTGTATAGACCTCAGAGCTCAGGATAGATAAAAATTAGTCTAAAACTCTAAGACAGACCTTGATAAAATTAATCGTGGAGACTGGCATGGACTTGGTGTTCCTTCCCTATGCCCTATTTCTTGATTCAGTTTTACTCTGTTTAAGATCCTTTATGAGACTCCTATGCCCATCACTGTCTTAACCTATGTTGTTAAACTAGCTATTGAGACTGACGGTAAAGACTGGGTGACCCTCCTTCCCTTTGTGCTTCTCAGAGTCCGAAACACACCTGGACGTTTCGGTCTTACTTCTTATGAAATTCTACATGGGGGACCGCCCCCCCTTGACTAAGTCTAGCAGGATATTGGATCCCTGTGTTGACTCTTTCTACACCCTGCTCTGTTGCCCAGCTCCAGCAAACAGACCCAACGACTAAAAAGAAAAAGATGGGGAGCCCCGAGGATGACCTAATTGGAATCCCATTCCCAGATCACAGCAGCGAGCTCCTGAGCTGCCTAAACGAGCAGCGCCAGCTGGGTCATCTGTGCGACCTCACCATCAGGACACAGGGTTTTGAGTACCAAACCCACAGGGCTGTGCTGGCTGCCTGTAGCCACTACTTCAAGAGGCTCTTTACAGAAGAGAGAGAGAGAACAGTAATAAAAACAGAGAGTGTTGAAACGGCTTCTGGGGGAGCAAAAGCCAGTGTGTGTGAGCTGAACTTTGTAGGGCCGGAGGCCCTAAGTGCCCTGCTCGAGTTTGCTTACACAGCCACACTGACCACCAGCAACGCCAATGTGCCGGCTGTACTCCAAGCTGCTCGGCTACTGGAAATCCCATGTGTCGTCACTACTTGCTTGGAGATTTTGCAAGGCAGTGGACTGGAAGCCCCCAGCCCAGATAAAGATGACTGTGAGCGAGCCCGACAGTACCTGGAGGCTTTTGCCACTGCCACCCCCACAGCCTCAACCTCAAAAATGCTCAACCCACCAGGCTACGGGCTGGCCCAGAGTAACGAACCTCCACTATCATCAGAAGAGCTGGGCTCAGATGAAGATCTCATTGACCCTGACCTGAGGGCTTACCTAAGTTCGCTGCACCAGGATGCCCTGACACCAGGCCTAAATGACCAAAACAAGCTAGTGCCTAAACGCCTTTCACAGATGCCCCAAGAGTGCCCAGTCTGTCACAAGATAATCCACGGGGCAGGCAAACTGCCTCGGCACATAAGGACCCACAATGGTGAAAAGCCTTTTGCCTGTGAGGTCTGCGGTATCCGCTTCACCAGGAATGATAAGCTGAAGATCCACATGCGAGAGCACACAGGAGAGCGACCCTACTCATGCCCCCACTGTCCAGCCCGCTTCCTGCATAACTACGACCTCAAAAACCATATGCATCTGCACACAGGGGGCCGGCTCTATGAATGCCACCTGTGCCACAAGGCCTACGCTAAGGAAGGCCATCTACAGCGCCATCTAAAAAATCAGAACTACCACAAAAATAATGTGGCCATCTCATCCCCTGCTGGACACGACCTCCCCAATGGCCATATAGACTAAGAGCTTTCTTAAGTTTTAGAACTAATCCTAATATGACTCAATCCTGTTGGTTATGTACAGCTATGGATGTTGATCTTAGAACTATAAAACGGTCTATTTTTGACTTCCCTGTCCAAAGTGATGTTACAAAACAGAAAGAGATTGGACTCTGTGGAGGGGGATAAATGCAGGACTCGCTCTAAGATTAGAGCTATTCACTAAAAGAAGGGGGGAATGAAAGAAGAAAAGCTGAACTCTCCATGAACTCTCCAACTCAGAGTTCTCTTACCCCTCCCATCTAGAGGTTGTTCCCGGAACACACCTGAACTTTTTACCTCAGAGTACATTCTTGAACTCTTCACCCCAGAGTCCGACCCCTCCCAAGTGAGAACGGTTCCAGGAGCATTTCTGAGATAAGGGTCTCCTGGAGCGAACTCAGTCCAACCCCTCCTAACTGAAGACTGTTCCAAGAACATTTTTGAGATAGGGGCCTCCTGGTACTACCCCAGAATGTTCCAATAGATCGAGTACATTGCCAAAATATAGGACACGACCCCTTGGTTATGTAAAGCTCCTTGGCAGAACACCTTGGTGACGTAAAACTTGTACTTTTCTCCTTACCCTTCTCCTATAAAAGCCTGTGACAAGTCTGGGCCAATTGCCGAATCTCCTCTGCACCTTGCTGGCTGCATGAGTTTCGACCCCAGATATCTGGTATATGTGCTTTTTGTGTGCTTTCTTGTCGTTGCTGTATTAAATCTTACTCTCTATACATCTTAAGCTCGGTCTCAGTGTCTTCTTGGGTGCGCGGCTGACCCGAGGCTTGAGTAAGTGCCTCCCTTTGGGAGTCCTGGAGTCTTTCACTACCAGCAACAAAATGGTGGCCCATCTCCAGTTCGAGGAGATCAGACAGACAGACAAACAGAGAGACAGACAGACAGACAAAGATAAGGATGGCAGCCCTGCCTGGTCATTCTTTCTTTCTTATCCTTTTTAAAAAATGTTTATTTATTTATTTATTTATTTATTTATTTATTTATTTATTTATTAGATATAAGTACACTGTAGCTATCTTCAGATACTCCAAAAGAGGGTGTCAGATTCTGGAGAATCTAAATCCCTCTTATGGTCTGCATATGATGTACAAAAACACAGCCTCACATATACTTCTAAAAATTTAAAGATGGGTGGGGCCACAGAAAGGGATCAACAATTAACAGCATTGTCTCCTCTTCCAGAGAACCTTGGATAAACTACCAGCAACTATATGGTGGCCCATTTCCAGTTCCAGGGTATCAGACAGACAGACAAACAGACAGAGATAAGAATGGAGGCCTGCCTGGTCTTTCTTTCTTTCTTATACTTTAAAAAAAAATGTTTATTTATTTATTTATTTATTTATTTATTTATTTATTACATATAAGTACACTGTAGCTGTCTTCAGACACTCCAGAAGAGGGTGCCAGATTCTGGAGAATCTAAATCCCTCTTATGGTCTGCATATGATGTACATAAACACAGCCTCACATATACTTCTAAAAATTTAAAGATGTGTGGGGGCACTGAAAGGGCTCAAAAATTAACAGCATTGTCTCCTATAACAAAGAACCTGGGATCAACTACCAGCAACTATATGGTGGCCCATCTCCAGTTCCAGGGGATCAGGCAGACAAAGAGACAGACAGACAAGGGTGGCAGTCCTACCTGGTTTTTCTTTCTTTCTTATCCTTTTTAAAAAATGTTTATTTATTTATTTATGTATTTATAAGATATAAGTACACTGTAGCTGTCTTCAGACACTCCAGAAGAGGGTGTCAGATTCTGGAGAATATAAATCCCTCTTATGGTCTGCATATGATGGACATAAACAAAGATTCACATACACTTCTAAAAATTTAAGATGGGTGGGGCCACTGAAAGGGCTCAACAATTAACAGCATTGTCTCTTCTTCCAGAAAACCTGGGATCAACTACCAGCAACTATATGGTGGCCCATCTCCAGTTCCAGGGGATCAGACAGACAGACAGACAGACAGACAGAGATAAGGAGGGCAGGCCTGCCTGGTTTTTCTTTCTTTCTTATCCTTTTAAAATAATGTTTGTTTATTTATTTATATATTTATTTATTTATTTATTTATTTATGTATTTATTAGATATAAGTACACTGTAGTTGTCTTCAGACACTCCAGAAGAGGGTGTCAGATTCTGGAGAATCTAAATCCCTCTTATGGTCTGCATATGATGTACATAAACACAGCCTAACATATACTTCTAAAAATTTAAAGATAGGTGGAGCCACTGAAAGGGCTCAACAATTAACAGCATTTTCTCTTCTTCCAGAGAACCTGGGATCAACTAACAGCAACTATATAGTGGCCAATCTCCAGTTCCAATGGATCAGACAGACAGACAGACTGACAGAGATAAGGATGGAGGCCTGCCTGGTCTTTCTTTCTTTCTTATAATTTTAAAAAATGTTTATTAATTTAAGTATGTATTTATTAGATATAAGTACACTTTAGCTGTCTTCAGACACTCTAGAAGAGGGTGTCATCTTCTGGGTAATCTAAATCCCTCTTATGGTCTGCATATGATGTACATAAACACAGCCTCACATATACTTCTAAAAATTTAAAGAAGTGTGGGCCCACTGAAAGGGCTCAACAATTAACAGCATTGTCTCCTCTTCCAGAGATCCTTGGATGAACTACAAGCAACTATATGGTGGCCCATCTCAAGTTCCAGGGGATAAGACAGACAGACAGACAGACAGAGATAAGGATGGCAGGCCTGCCTGATTTTTCTTTATTTCTTATCCTTTTTAAAAAATGTTCATTTATTTATTTATTTATTTATTCATTTATTTATTCATTTATTTATTTATTTATGTATTTATTAGATATAAGTACACTGTAGCTGTCTTCAGACTCTCCAGAAGAGGGTGTCAGATTCTGGAGAATCAATATCCCTCTTATGGTCTGCATATGATGTACATGAACACAGCCTCACATATACTTCTAAAAATTTAAAGATGGGTGGGGCCACTGAAAGGGCTCAACAATTAACAGCATTGTCTCCTCTACCAGAGAACCTGGGATCAACTACCAGGAACTATATGGTGGCCCATCTCCAGTTCCAGGGGATCAGACAGACAGACAGACATACAGACAGATAGAGTTAAGGATGGATGGCCTACCTGGTCTTTCATTCTTTCTTATCCTTTTTAAAAAATGTTTATTAATTTAAGTATGTATTTATTAGATATAAGTACACTGTAGCTCTCTTCAAACACTCCCGAAGAGGGTGTCAGATTCTGGAGAATCTATATCCCTCTTATGGTCTGCATATGATGTACATGAACACAGCCTCACATATACTTCTAAAAATTTATAGATGGGTGGGGCCACTGAAAGGGCTCAACAATTAACAGCACTGACTCCTCTTCCAGAGAACATGGGATCAACTACCAGCATTTATATGGTGGCCCATCTCTAGTTCCAGGGGAACAGACAGACAGACAGACAGACAAGGATGGCAGGCTTGCCTGGTCTCTCTTTCTTTATTATCCTTTTTTAAAAATGTTTATTTGTTTATTTATGAATTTATTAGATATAAGTACACTGTAGCAGTCTTCAGACACTCTAGAAGAGTGTGTCATCTTCTGGAGAATCTAAATCCCTCTTATGGTCTGCATATGATGTACATAAACACAACCTCACATATACTTCTAAAAATGTAAAGATGGGTGAGCCCACTGAAATGACTCAACAATTAACAGCATTGTCTCTTCTTCCAGAGAACGTGGGATAAACTACCAGCAACTATATGGTGGCCCATTTCAAGTTCCAGGGGATAAGACAGACATACAGACAGACAGAGATAAGGATGGCAGGCCTGCTTGATTTTTCTTTCTTTCTTATCCTTTTTAAAAAAGGTTTATTTATTTATTTATTTATTCATTTACTTATTTATTTATTTATTTATTAGATATAAGTACACTGTAGCTGTCTTCAGGCACTCCAGAAGAGGGTGTCAGATTCTGGAGAATCTATATCCCTCCTATGGTCTGCATATGATGTACATGAACACAGCCTCACATATACTTCTAAAAATTTAAAGATGGGTGGGGCCACTGAAAGGACTCAACAATTAACAGCATTGTCTCCTCTTCCAGAGAACCTGGAATCAACTACCATCAACTATATGGTGGCTCATCTCCAGTTCCAGGGTATCTGACAGATAGACAGACAGACAGACAGACAGACATGGTGGCAGGCCTGCCTGGTCTTTCTTTCTTTCTTATACTTTTTAAAAAATGTTTATTTATTTATTTATGTATTTATTAGATATAAGTACACTGAAGCTGTCTTCAGACACTCTAGAAGAGGGTGTCATATTCTGGAGAATCTAAATCCCTCTTATGGTCTGCATATGATGTACATAAACACGGCCTCACATATACTTCTAAAAGTTTAAAGATGTGTGGGCCCACTGAAAGGGCTCAACAATTAAAAGCATTGTCTCCTTTTCCAGAGAACCTGGGATCAACTACAAGCAACTCTATGGTGGCCCATCTCCAGTTCCAGAGGATCAGACAGACAGACAGACAGACAGAGATAAGGATAGCAGTCCTGCCTGGTCTTTCTTTCTTTCTTATCCTTTTTAAAAAATGTTTGTTTATTTATTTATTTATTTATTTATTTATTTATTTATTTATTTATTAGATATAAGTACACTGTAGCTATCTTCAGACACTCCAGAAGAGGGTGTCAGATTCTGGAGTATCGATATCCCTCTTATGGTCTGCATATGATGTACATAAACACAGCCTCACATATACTTCTAAAAATTAAAATATTTGTGGGGCCACTTAAAGGTCTCAACAATTAACAGCATTGTCAACTCTACCAGAGATCCTGGGATCAACTACCAGCAACTATATGGTGGCCCATCTCCAGTTCCAGCTGATCAGACAGACAGACAGACAGACAAGGATAATGATGGTAGGCCTACCTGGTCTTTCTTTCTTTCTTATCCTTTTTAAAAAATGTTTATTCATATATTTATGTATTTATTAGATATAAGTACAATGTAGCTGTCTTCAAACAATCAAGAAGAGGGTGTCAGATTCTGGAGAATCTAAATCCCTCTTATGGTCTGCATATCATGTACATAAACACAGCCTCAACTTTACTTCTAAAAATTTAAAGATGGGTGGGGCCACTGAAATGGCTCAACAATTAACAGCATTTTCTCCTCTTCCAGAGAGCCTGGGATCAACTTCCAGCAACTATATGGTGGCCCATCTCCAGTTCCAGGGTATCAAACAGACAGACAGACAGACAGAGTTAAGGATGGAGGCCTGCCTGGTCTTTCTTTCTTTCTTATCCTTTTTAAAAATATTTATATTTTATATATGTATTCATTAGATATAAGTAAACTGTATCTGTTTCAGACACTCCAGAAGAGGTTGTCAGATTCTGGAGAATCTAAATCCCTCTTATGTTCTTAATATGATGTACATAAACACAGCCTCACATATACTTCTAAAAATTAAAAATGGGTGGGGCCACTGAAAGGGCTCAACAATTAATAACATTGTCTCCTCTTCCAGAGAACATGGGATCAACTACCAGCTCCTACAAGGTGGCCCATCTCCAGTTCCAGGGGATCAGACAGACAGACAGACAGACAGAGATAATGATGGCAGGCCTGCCTGGTCTTTCTTTCTTTCTTATCCTTTTTAAAAAATATTTATTTATTTATTTATTTATTTATTTATTTATTTATTTCTTAGATATAAGTACACTGTAGCTGTCTTCAGACACTCCAGAGGAGGGTGTCAGATTCTGGAGAATGTAAATCCCTCTTATGGTCTGCATAGGATGTACATAAACACAGCCTCACATATACTGAGCTGAGTTGTCACAGGCCAACTGCTGGAATTTCTGAGTACCACCTAGAGAGAGAAAAGCTATGCTGTGGTTGCTTAATTTATGTATTTTATTATTTCTATTTGTTGTTTTGTTTTGTTTTATTTGTTTTTAGAGAAGTCCTCAGTCTGTAGCTTTGGCTGACCCAGAACTGCCTACTTGTGTTAATTAGGGTTTCACAGCTGAGAACAGACACCAAGAGCAAGGTAAGGCTTAGAAAACTCTACATTCAGTGGTGGCTCAAGCTCTTAATGAGAGCACTCTGTAGGCAGAGGCAGTCAGTTTCTGAGTTCGAGGCCACCCTGGTGAAAGACAGGGCTAGGGTAGGGGCTAGGGTGAGGAAAGAAAGAAAGAAAAGAAAGAAAGAAAGAAGAATAAAAAGTTTTTATAAAAGTTTTATAAAAAGTGTTAAAGTTTTTAAAAATTAAAAAAAAAAATACCAGATCACCATCACACAGCATTGGCTGTCTTCAGGTGTATCCTTTCAGCCTCCAAAACAAAAAACAATGGCTGGCTGTCTTCAGGTATATCCTATTCTCGAGTCTTATTTCCAACATTAGAGCTGGGCTGAGCTGCCTCATTATGTAATTGCAATCCTTCCTTGGTTTGTCTTTTCCATTTCTAAGACTAACAGGCCTTTTTCTATTTATTGAATATGCTCATGACTGTCCTTTAGATATAGTAAATATAACTGTTGCTTATAAAACTTGTTTTCTAGGAATTTTTAAAGGGCAATGGCAGAGTTTATTTATAAAAAAATATTTTGCATTTATTTATTTGTGTGAGTGATGAAGCTCAGGTCTTCAAACTCGTCAGGAGGTATGATTACCTCCCCTCTCTCTCAACCCCTCTCTCTCCTCTCTCAATGATTGTGTAAGAATGTTTTGCATGTGTATGCTGTGCCCACAGACTCCAGAACAGAGTATTAGATCCCCTGGAACTGGAGATGGGCCACCATATATAATACTGGTAATTGAGCCCAGGTTCTCTGGAAGAGGAGACAATGCTCTTAATTGTTGAGCCCTCTCTGTAGCCACATCTTTCTTTCTTTTTTTTTTTTTTCAGTATATGTGAGGCTGTGTTTATATACATCATATGCAGACAATAAGAATGATTTAGATTCTTCAGAATCTGACACCCTCTTCTGGACTGTCTGAAGATAGCTACAGCATACTTAAATATAATAAATAAATAAATCTTTAAAAAGAAAAGGAAAAGTAAAAAAGAAAGAACAGGCCTGCCATATGCATGTTCATAGAGGAAAATGAAGAGACCCCAATCTAACTTCAGCAGGGTGCTTCCTTCTGGATGGTAGCTCACAGTTTCATCCCAGCAAGACAGGCAAATCACTGAGTTCAAGGACAGTAAGGTTCAGGACAGCCAAGGTTAGGAAGGAAAAGGGTCTATGTTGAGAATACAAACCGACAAAACAACAACTAGGAAAAAGAATTGACAGTGTAACTTGGGGTAGGGTACCAACAAGAGAAAGCTTTCTGTTACCACTTACAAACACCAGTAGCCTTGCACACTTCTGCCCAGGTCCCTGCCTTCCTTTCTAGGAATTCTAAGGATGCTAGGGGGTGGGGGAATCCAGATTAACTTTTTAAAAACAAAGACTTGGTCTTTGATGTCTATAGGAAGCCCTTCTCAGTGCCTTTAACTACCACTGAACTTTCAGGGCTGTGACTCAACTGTAACAAGGAACAGAGCTAAGAACCTGCAGCCTTTGAAAACAACTATTTTTTTAAAGTGGGGGACACAAATCAGCAGTAGAACCCCTCAGGTTCAGCCATAATACTTGTTAGGGAAAGAGCCTCAATGTCCGGAGCTGAGGTCTCATGGGTGAACTGCTTCAAGCTCTGAGTATCATTGAAAGAAAGAAAAGATATCATGTGGTTGCTTAATTTATTTATTTTATTATTTCTATTTTTTGTTTTCTTTTGTTTTGTTTTAGAAAAGGCCTCAGTCTGTAGCTATGGCTGATCTAGGACAGACTGCATGTGTTAATTAGGGTTTCACAGCTGAGAAACAGACCATACCTATGTAAGACTTAGAAAACCAAACAGTCAGTGGTGGCTCAAGCTCTTAATGAGAGCACTCTGGAGGCAGAGGCAGTCAGTTTCTGAGTTCGAGGCCAGCCTGGTTGAAGACAGGGATAGGCAGGGCTAGGCAAGGCAGGGCTGGGCTAGGCTTGGCTAGGCAAGGGGCTGGGCTAGTCAAGGCAAGGGACTAGGCTAGGCTACTCAAGGGGCTAGGCAAGACAGACAGACAGAGGGAAAGACAGACAAGGATGGCATGCCTGCCTGGTTTTTCTTTCTTTCTTATCCCTTTAAAAAATGTTTGTTTATTTATTTATTTATTTATTTATTTATTTATTTATGTATTTATTAGATATAAGTACACTGTAGCTGTCTTCAGACACTCCAGAAGAAGGTGTCAGATTCTGGAGAATCTATATCCCTCTTATGGTCTGCATATGATGTACATAAACACAGCCTCACATTTACATCTTAAAATTTAAAGATGTGTGGGGCCAATGAAAGGGATCAACAATTAACAGCATTGTCTCCTCTTATGGAGAACCTGGGATCAACTACGAGCAACTATATGGTGGCTCATCTCCAGTTCCAGGGGATCAGACAGACAGACAGACATACAGACAGATAGAGTTAAGGATTTCAGGCCTACCTGGTCTTTCATTCTTTCTTATCCTTTTTAAAAAATGTTTATTAATTTAAGTATGTATTTATTAGATATAAGTACACTGTAGCTGTCTTCAAACACTCCCGAAGAGGGTGTCAGATTCTAGAGAATCTATATCACTCTTATGGTCTGCATATGATGTACATGAACACAGCCTCACATATACTTCTAAAAATTTAAAGATGGGTGGGGCCACTGAAAAGGCTCAACAATTAACAGCACTTCCTCCTCTTCCAGAGAA
Source organism: Mus caroli (assembly GCF_978045245.1). Taxonomy (NCBI): domain Eukaryota; kingdom Metazoa; phylum Chordata; class Mammalia; order Rodentia; family Muridae; genus Mus; species Mus caroli. Next base: position 984,405 of record NW_028227282.1, on the reverse strand, counting down.
CCTGAGATCAACTACCAGCAATTATATGGTGGCCCATCTCCAGTTGCAGGGGATCAGACAGGCAGACAGACAGACAAGGATAGCAGGCCTGCCTGGTCTCTCTTTCTTTATTATCCTTTTTTAAAAATGTTTATTTGTTTATTTATGAATTTATTAGATATAAGTACACGGTAGCTGTCTTCAGACACTCCAGAAGAGGGTGTCAGATTCTGGAGAATCTAAATCCCTCTTATGGTCTGCATATTCGGTACATAAACACAGCCTCGCATATACTTCTAAAAATTTAAAGAAGGGTGGGGCCAGTGAAAGGACTCAACAATTAACAGCATTGTCTCCTCTTCCAGAGAACCTGGGATCAACTACCAGCACCTAAAAGGTGGCCCATCTCCAGTTCCAGGGGATCAGACAGACAGAGAGACAGACAGTGATAAGGATGGCAGGCCTGCCTGGTCTATCTTTCTTATCCTTTTTTTAAAAAAATGTTTATTTATTTATTTATTTATTTATTTATTTATTTATTATTAGATATAAGTACACTGTAGCTGTTCAGACACTCCTGGAGAGGGTGTCATATTCTGGAGAATCTAAATCCCACTTATGGTATGCATATGATGTACATAAACACAGCCTCACATATACTTCTAAAAATTTAAAGAAGGGTGGGGCCACTCTAAAAGCTCAACAATTAACAGCATTGTCTCCTCTTCCAGAGTACCTGGGATCAACTACCAGCAACTATATGGTGGCCCATCTCCAGTTCCAAGGGATCAGACAGAGAGACATACAGACAGTGATAAGGATGGCAGGCCTGCCTGGTCTTTCTTTCTTTCTTATCCTTTTTAAAAAAATGTTTATTTATATATTTATTTATGTATTTATTAGATATATGTACACTGTAGCTGCTTTCAGACACTCCAGAAGAGGGTGTCAGATTCTGGAGAATCTAAATCCCTGTTATGGTCTGCATATGATGTACATAAACACAGCCTCGCATATACTTCTAAAAATTTAAAGATGTGTGGGGCCACTGAGAGGGCTCAACAATTAACAGCATTGTCTCCTCTTTCAGAGAACCTGGAATAAACTACCAGCACCTTATGGTGGCCCATCTCCAGTTCCAGTGGATCAGACAGACAGACAGACAGACAGAGAGACCGAGATAAGGATGGCAGGCCTGCCTGGTCTTTCTTTCTTTCTTATCCTTTTTTTAAAAAAATGTTCGTTTATTTATTTATTTATTTATTTATTTATTTATTTATTTATTATTAGATATAAGTACACTGTAGCTGTTCAGACACTCCAGAAGAGGGTGTCAGATTCTGGAGAATCTAAATCCCTCTTATGGTCTGCATACGATGTACATAAACACAGCCTCACATATACTTCTAAAAATCTATAGAAGTGTGGGGCCACTCTAAAAGCTCAACAATTAACAGCATTGTCTCCTCTTCCAGAGTACCTGGGATCAACTACCAGCAACTATATGGTGGCCCATCTCCAGTTCCAGGGGATCAGACAGACAGACATACAGACAGTGATAAGGATGGCAGGCCTGCCTGGTCTTTCTTTCTTTCTTATCCTTTTAAAAAAATGTTTATTTATATATTTATATATGTATTTATTAGATATATGTACACTGTAGCTGTCTTCAGACATTCCAGAAGAGGGTGTCAGATTCTGGAGAATCTAAATCCCTCTTATGGTCTGCATATTCGGTACATAAACACAGCCTCGCATATACTTCTAAAAATTTAACGATGTGTGGGGCCACTGAGAGGGCTCAACAATTAACAGCATTGTCTCCTCTTTCAGAGAACCTGGGATAAACTACCAGCACCTTATGGTGGCCCATCTCCAGTTCCAGGGGATCAGACAGACAGACAGACAGAGAGACACAGATATGGATGGCAGGCCTGCCTGGTCTTTCTTTATTTCTTATATTTTAAAAAAAATGTTTATATTTTATTTATTTATTTATTTATTTATTTATTTATTTATGTATTTATTAGATATAAGTACACTGTAGCCGTCTTCAGACACTCCAGAAGAGGGTGTCAGATTCTAGAGAATCTAAATCCCTCTTATGGTCTGAATATGATGTACATAAACACAGCCTCACATATACTTCTAAAAATTATAAATAGGTGGGGCCACTGAAAGGACTCAACAATTAACAGCATTGTCTCCTCTTCCAGAGAACCTGGGATCAACTACCAGCACCTAAAAGGTGGCCCATCTCCAGTTCCAGGGGATCAGACAGAAAGACAGACAGACAGTGATAAGGATGGCAGGCCTGCCTGGTCTTTCTTTCTTTCTTATCCTTTTTTTAAAAAAATGTTCGTTTATTTATTTATTTATTTATTTATTTATTTATTTATTTATTTATTATTAGATATAAGTACACTGTAGCTGTTCAGACACTCCAGAAGAGGGTGTCAGATTCTGGAGAATCTAAATCCCTCTTATGGTCTGCATATGATGTACATAAATACAGCCTCACATATACTTCTAAAAATTTATAGATGTGTGGGGCCACTCTAAAAGCTCAAAAATTAACAGCATTGTCTCCTCTTCCAGAGTACCTGGGATCAACTACCAGCAACTATATGGTGGCCCATCTCCAGTTCCAGGGGATCAGACAGACATACAGACAGTGATAAGGATGGCAGGCCTGCCTGGTCTTTCTTTCTTTCTTATCCTTTTTAAAAAAATGTTTATTTATATATTTATTTATGTATTTATTAGATATATGTACACTGTAGCTGCTTTCAGACACTCCAGAAGAGGGTGTCAGATTCTGGAGAATCTAAATCCCTCTTATGGTCTGCATATGATGTACATAAACACAGCCTCGCATATACTTCTAAAAATTTAAAGATGTGTGGGGCCACTGAGAGGGCTCAACAATTAACAGCATTGTCTCCTCTTTCAGAGAACCTGGGATAAACTACCAGCACCTTATGGTGGCCCATCTCCAGTTCCAGTGGATCAGACAGACAGACAGACAGAGAGACAGAGATAAGGATGGCAGGCCTGCCTGGTCTTTCTTTATTTCTTATACTTTTTAAAAAATGTTAATTTATTTATTTATTTATTTATTTATTTATTTATTTATTTATGTATTTATTAGATATAAGTACACTGTAGCCGTCTTCAGACACTCCAGAAGAGGGTGTCAGATTCTAGAGAATCTAAATCCCTCTTATGGTCTGAATATGATGTACATAAACACAGCCTCACATATACTTCTAAAAATTATAAATAGGTGGGGCCACTGAAAGGACTCAACAATTAACAGCATTGTCTCCTCTTCCAGAGAAATTGGGATCAACTACCAGCACCTAAAAGGTGGCCCATCTCCAGTTCCAGGGGATCAGACAGACAGGCAGACAGACAGTGATAAGGATTTCAGGCCTGCCTGGTGTTTCTTTCTTTCTTATCCTTTTTAAAAAAAAATGTTTGTTTGTTTATTTATTTATTTATTTATTTATTTATTTATTTATTATTAGATATAAGTACACTGTAGCTGTTCAGACACTCCAGAAGAGGGTGTCAGATTCTGGAGAATCTAAATCCCTCTTATGGTCTGCATATGATGTACATAAACACAGCCTCACATATACTTCTAAAAATGTAAAGAAGGGTGGGGCCACTCTAAAAGCTCAACAATTAACAGCATTGTCTCCTCTTCCAGAGGACCTGGGATCAACTACCAGCAACTATATGGTGGCCCATCTCCTGTTCCAGGGGATCAGACAGACAGACATACAGACAGTGATAAGGATGGCAGGCCTGCCTGGTCTTTCTTTCTTTATTATCCTTTTTAAAAAAATGTTTATTTATATATTTATTTATGTATTTATTAGATATATGTACACTGTAGCTGTCTTCAGACACTCCAGAAGAGGGTGTCAGATTCTGGAGAATCTAAATCCCTCTTATGGTCTGCATATTCGGTACATAAACACAGCCTTGCATATACTTCTAAAAATTTAAAGATGGGTGGGGCCACTGAGAGGGCTCAACAATTAACAGCATTGTCTCCTCTTTCAGAGAACCTGGGATAAACTACCAGCACCTTATGGTGGCCCATCTCCAGTTCCAAGGGATCAGACAGTCTGACAGACAGACAGACTGACAGAGATAAGGATGGCAGGCCTGCCTGGTCTTTCTTTCTTTCTTATCCTTTTTAAAAAATATTTATTTATTTATTTATTTTTTTTTTATGTATTTCTTAGATATAAGTACACTGTAGCTTTCTTTAGACACTCCAGAGGAGGGTGTCAGATTCTGGTGAATGAAAATCCCTCTTATGGTCTTCATAGGATGTACATAAACACAGCCTCACATATACTGAGCTGAGGTGTCACAGGCCAACTGCTGGAATTTCTGAGTACCACCTAGATTGAGAAAAGCTATGCTGTGGTTGCTTAATTTATGTATTTTATTATTTCTATTTGTTGTTTTGTTTTGTTTTATTTGTTTTTAGAGAAGTCCTCAGTCTGTAGCTCTGGCTGACCCAGGACTGCCTACTTGTGTTAATTAGGGTTTCACAGCTGAGAACAGACACCAAGAGCAAGGTAAGGCTTAGAAAACTCTACATTCAGTGGTGGCTCAAGCTCTTAATGAGAGCACTCTGTAGGCAGAGGCAGTCAGTTTCTGAGTTCGAGGCCACCCTGGTGAAAGACAGGGCTAGGGTAGGGGCTAGGGTGAGGAAAGAAAGAAAGAAAAGAAACAAAGAAAGAAGAATAAAAAGTTTTTATAAAAGTTTTATAAAAAGTGTTAAAGTTTTAAAAATTAAAAAAAAAAAAATACCAGATCACCATCACACAGCATTGGCTGTCTTCAGGTGTATCCTTTCAGCCTCCAAAACAAAAAACAATGGCTGGCTGTCTTCAGGTATATCCTATTCTCGAGTCTTATTTCAAACATTAGAGCTGGGCTGAGCTGCCTCATTATGTAATTGCAAACCTTCCTTGGTTTGTCTTTTCCATTTCTAAGACTAACAGGCCTTTTTCTATTTATTGAATATGCTCATGACTGTCCTTTAGATATAGTAAATATAACTGTTGCTTATAAAACTTGTTTTCTAGGAATTTTTAAAGGGCAATGGCAGAGTTTATTTATAAAAAATATTTTGCATTTATTTATTTGTGTGAGTGATGAAGCTCAGGTCTTCAAACTCGTCAGGAGGTATGATTACCTCCCCTCTCTCTCAACCCCTCTCTCTCCTCTCTCAATGATTGTGTAAGAATGTTTTGCATGTGTATGCTGTGCCCACAGACTCCAGAACAGAGTATTAGATCCCCTGGAACTGGAGATGGGCCACCATATATAATACTGGTAATTGAGCCCAGGTTCTCTGGAAGAGGAGACAATGCTCTTAATTGTTGAGCCCTCTCTGTAGCCACATCTTTCTTTCTTTTTTTTTTTTTTTGAGTATATGTGAGGCTGTGTTTATATACATCATATGCAGACAATAAGAATGATTTAGATTCTTCAGAATCTGACACCCTCTTCTGGACTGTCTGAACATAGCTACAGCATACTTAAATATAATAAATAAATAAATCTTTAAAAAGAAAAGGAAAAGTAAAAAAGAAAGATCAGGCCTGCCATATGCATGTTCATAGAGGAAAATGGAAGAGACCCCAATCTAACCTCAGCAGGGTGCTTCCTTCTGGATGGTAGCTCACAGTTTCATCCCAGCAAGACAGGCAAATCACTGAGTTCAAGGACAGTAAGGTTCAGGACAGCCAAGGTTAGGAAGGAAAAGGGTCTATGTTGAGAATACAAACCGACAAAACAACAACTAGGAAAAAGAAGTGACAGTGTAACTTGGGGTAGGGTACCAACAAGAGAAAGCTTTCTGTTACCACTTACAAACACCAGTAGCCTTGCACCCTTCTGCCCAGGTCCCTGCCTTCCTTTCTAGGCATTCTAAGGATGCCAGGGGGTGGGGGAATCCAGATTAACTTTTTAAAAACAAAGACTTGGTCTTTGATGTCTATAGGAAGCCCTTCTCAGTGCCTTTAACTACCACTGAATTTTCAGGGCTGTGACTCAACTGTAACAAGGAACAGGGCTACGAACCTGCAGCCTTTGAAAACAACTATTTTTTTAAAGTGGGGGACCCAAATCAGCAGTAGAACCCCTCAGGTTCAGCCATAATACTTGTTAGAGAAAGAGCCTCAATGTCCGGAGCTGAGGTCTCATGGGTGAACTGCTTCAAGCTCTGAGTATCATTGAAAGAAAGAAAAGATATCATGTGGTTGCTTAATTTATTTATTTTATTATTTCTATTTTTTGTTTTCTTTTGTTTTGTTTTAGAAAAGGCCTCAGTCTGTAGCTATGGCTGACCTAGGACAGACTACATGTGTTAATTAGGGTTTCACAGCTGAGAAACAGACCATACCTATGTAAGACTTAGAAAACCCAACAGTCAGTGGTGGCTCGAGCTCTTATTGAGAGCACTCTGGAGGCAGAGGCAGTCAGTTTCTGAGTTCGAGGCCAGCCTGGTTAAAGACAGGGATAGGTAGGGCTAGGCAAGGCAGGGCTGGGCTAGGCTAGGCTAGGCAAGGGGCTGGGCTAGTCAAGGCAAGGGACTAGGCTAGGCTACTCAAGGGGCTAGGCAAGACAGACAGACAGAGAGAAAGACAGACAAGGATGGCAGGCCTGCCTGGTTTTTCTTTCTTTCTTATCCCTTTTAAAAATGTTTATTTATTTATTTATTTATTTATTTATTTATTTATTTATGTATTTATTAGATATAAGTACACTGTAGCTGTCTTCAGACACTCCAGAAGAGGGTGTCAGATTCTGGAGAATCTATATCCCTCTTATGGTCTGCATATGATGTACATAAACACAGCCTCACATTTACATCTAAAAATTTAAAGATGTGTGGGGCCAATGAAAGGGATCAACAATTAACAACATTGTCTCCTCTTATAGAGAACCTGGGATCAACTACCAGCAACTATATGGTGGCCCATCTCCAGTTCCAGCGGATCAGACAGACAGACAGACATACCGACAGATAGAGTTAAGAATGGCAGGCCTACCTGGTCTTTCATTCTTTCTTATCCTTTTTAAAAAATGTTTATTAATTTAAGTATGTATTTATTAGATTTAAGTACATTGTAGCTGTCTTCAAACACTCCCGAAGAGGGTGTCAGATTCTGGAGAATCTATATCCCTCTTATGGTCTGCATATGATGTACATGAACACAGCCTCACATATACTTCTAAAAATTTAAAGATGGGTGGGGCCACTGAAAGGGCTCAACAATTAACAGCACTGACTCATCTTCCAGAGAACCTGGGATTGAAAGAAGAAAAGCTGAACTCTCCATGAACTCTCCAACTCAGAGTTCTCTTACCCCTCCCATCTAGAGGTTGTTCCCGGAACACACCTGAACTTTTTACCTCAGAGTACATTCTTGAACTCTTCACCCCAGAGTCCGACCCCTCCCAAGTGAGAACGGTTCCAGGAGCATTTCTGAGATAAGGGTCTCCTGGAGCGAACTCAGTCCAACCCCTCCTAACTGAAGACTGTTCCAAGAACATTTTTGAGATAGGGGCCTCCTGGTACTACCCCAGAATGTTCCAATAGATCGAGTACATTGCCAAAATATAGGACAAGACCCCTTGGTTATGTAAAGCTCCTTGGCAGAACACCTTGGTGACGTAAAACTTGTACTTTTCTCCTTACCCTTCTCCTATAAAAGCCTGTGACAAGTCTGGGCCAATTGCCGAATCTCCTCTGCACCTTGCTGGCTGCATGAGTTTCGACCCCAGATATCTGGTATATGTGCTTTTTGTGTGCTTTCTTGTCGTTGCTGTATTAAATCTTACTCTCTATACATCTTAAGTTCGGTCTCAGTGTCTTCTTGGGTGCGCGGCTGACCCGAGGCTTGAGTAAGTGCCTCCCTTTGGGAGTCCTGGAGTCTTTCATTTGGTGCGTTGGCCGGGAATCAGCGCGACCACCCAGAAGTCCTGGACCCACTCAGAAGTAAGATTTACTGTTCTGTTTGGTCTGGTGTCTGTGTTCTGTTTCTGGAGACCAGGAGAGTCTCAATCTGTGGGCCTTGGAGAGGCCATCTGAATCTGTATCTGGTGCGATCGCAGTTCTGGTTTTGCGTGACGCTCTGTGCTCAGTACGAGCACCAGAGACCGTGCTCCGGGAGCTGGAGACCAGGCAGGTCTCAATAGAGAGCGCGGGGTGGGTAGAGATAGACGTGTCTGGTGCCCACCGTCCGATCGCCCTGGGGGACGCCCCAGGAAGACAAGGGGAGGGCCAAGGACGCTTGGCGGACCCCTCTGAAGGCCGAGAGACCATCACTTTGGTGGAAGGTCTAAGCCGGCCGGCCTTGGAAAGGCCATCTGATTCTGTAAGTTGCCTGTGGGCGACGCGAGGTCGCCGCCGTTTTTGGTTTTTTCTTTTTGTCTCAAGTCTTGTGTCTGCTCTTGTTGTGTTTGCTATTATTCTAGAAATGGGACAATCTGCTGGGTGTGTAAGTGTGGAACTGCTGCATTTGTGTATTCTGAGATTGTGGGTTTATTCTGGCAGTGGCTGTGAGAGGACGGCTGTCTATGGCCTCACAGTCTGCACCCCAAAAAGATGTTTCAAGGGAGACCCTGGAAGGAGTGCCCAGGGTACAGAACAGTCAAAAAGACCTGGCTGTTGCCTGGCAGAGTGAAGGAGAGAGAGAGAGTGTTCTCTCTGCCAGAGCGGGAGTGGATGTGGAATCCCACCCCTATCAGGAAAAAGAGTCAATGTGGAATCCGACCCCGTCAGAAAGTGGCGTTTGGCTGGTTGTGTTTTGGTCACGTGACAGACTGTGTGTGTGTGTGTGTGTGTGTGTTAACCCTTTGCCGACTGTAGACTTGGACTGACGTCAGGACAGAATTTGTCAGCAATGGTTTTAAAAAAAGGAAAAAAAGAGAAAAAAAACCACCAGGCCGGTCCTCCCCAGGCTGCTCAAAAGAGCTCTGAAATCCAGAGCTGCAGCAGTGGTGCTGAGGTTCTGAGTTCTGCAGACACAGCAGCAACGGAGGCTGTCTGTGCCCTGCGAGTGAGTTGTAAAATGCTGATAGTAAGTGCAGGGGCCTGTCAGACCCGCCTGGCGCCCCGGAATAGCCGTGAAGCCTGCCACAGCTGGGGAGGGGCCAACTGTGGCCGCCGTCCCTCCTTTGGCTTCCCCCTGGAGTCTGCCCGCACTCCCTTGTGTCTGCGCGCCCGCCGTGGGGCACACAGAGAAGTTCCCCCGCCCTGCCGCGCAGGCGCCTTGCGTTTCCAAAGCTCGGGAGGCCGCCGTTGCCTCTGGCCAAGAGAGCTCCGTGGATGCCTGTGTGTGGGGTGGCGGACGCCGCCGCCTCCGGGGGCTCAAGCCATGCCGGAAAACAAGTGGTTAAATTCCCCCTCCCTGCCAGTGTTTGTTTGCCACTCCCACATTTCGCCGTGGCGCGGCGGAGACTCGGCGCTTGGCTCCTCCCTGTCCATTCGCCGTTACTGAGAAAATCCTGGTTAGTTTCTTTCCCTCCGCTGACTAGTATGCTTGAGTTCAGCGGGTTGCCGCGTCTGATCTGAGGACGCCACAAGGTTCCCTGGTTGCTTCTCATTTCCCTGTCCCCTGTATCCTGTCTCTTGTTAACTGTTAACAGAAAAAATTGTGTTCATTTTGAGATATCAGTGTGCAGCCAGATGTAAGAGCTGCACCCCCTTCTCTGCCCCGTGTGTTTTCTCTTCTCAGGCATCGCCCTGAGCTGCTAGCAGTGAATCTGTTTTAAGCTCCGGTGAGGGAGATATACAAGGTAAGGAGCACCTACGAGTCTAACTGCCAGGCTCTGATGAAGGATAGAGGTCTGCAAAGAAGAACTGAGAGCAAAGCTTCAGCAGACTCAAAAGAAATAGGTTAACAGTAAAAAGAGGTAAACTATGAAAAAAGTTAAGTGACAGAATATAGATGTAATAATTAGATAACATTCAAAGTAAGCAAAGACAAGAAAGAGATATATATAGATAGAAAGAGAGACATTATATGAGATCTCCATTGCAGTTAAGAAATAGGAGCAAAGAGAGATAAATGACAAAGACTAGAACCGAGCAAAGTGACACTTGCTAATAATACTAGCACTTAGAGATGATCTGTAAGAAATAAGGAGCCAGAAAATTTTCTAAAAAAGATAAGAGAAATGAAATGCTGGTCACAAACGTCAGGGAAACTAGAAAACTTAGTACCTGGCAACAAGAAAAAAGAAAGCTTTTGGCTAAAGATCAGAGTGTTTGCTGTTGAAAAAGAAGAGCACTGGGTGAGAGACTGTCCTAACAAAAAGAAGAGGAGCCCCCCCCCTCAAGACAAAACCCTTCACCTGTTCGTGGCTATAAGTAAAGAGACTGGTGGCCTACCTGTTGATGCAGCTAAAAAGAGACTGTGTTTTCATATTCCTCCACTGACCAATGCAAAGCAAGTTTAAAAGGTCCCTGGACACTACAGGTCTTTGCAAACTGTGGATTCCAGGTTTTGCTGCATTAAAAAGATAAACAGCCCTTCGTATAAGAAATAAAGAACAACCTTGGATGGCCTTAGATGCTATTGAGACTGCCCTAATGTTGTCCCCAACTTTGGGACTCCTAAATGTGACTGAGAACAAAAGTATTGCCAAAGAGGTTCTTACTCAGAAATTGGGACCCTAAAAGACCAGTGGCACTTGGAAAAATTAGACCTGGTGACTGAGGGATGGCCTGCTTGTCTGCACATAATGGCTTTTGGTCAGGGACACATGATCCAATTGTTTCCCTGACTGATGGACACATTATTAGAGCTTTTTGTTGACAGAACAAGTGACCTTCACTTCCCCTGCTAACCTGCTGAGTCTTCACCTACTCATCACTGCTCTGACATTCTAGCAGAAGGAACTTTGGCTCAGAAGGCTGAACTCCTGGCGCTAACCCAAGCCCTGCGGTTGGCTGAAGGCAGAGACATCAAAGACAAAGAAGAAATTCTGGCCCTCCTAGAAGCTCCTGAATGAACTGGGTGAGTTGGGGTATCGGGTATCGGCTAAGAAAGCTCAGTTACCGAGGTGCCAAAACGACGGAAAGCGGTGGCTCACCGAAGCCAAGAAAAAAGACTGTGATGCTGATCCCAACCCCCACCACCCCGCGCCAAGTACGTGAGTTTCTGGGGACGGTGGGCTTTTGCAGACTCTGGACTAAAGAAAAAGTCCCATTCACCTGGACTGAGAAACACCAAAAAGCCTTTGACAGCATAAAGGCAGCCCTGCTTGCAGCCCCCGCTCTGGCTTTGCCAGATTTGACTAAGCCTTTTACCTTATATGTTGATGAGCTGCAATGGCCCTGCTTGTTAAAGACCCTGACAAGCTTACCCTGGGTCAGCATGTGACTATACCCACTACCAGAATTTGTTGCTGAATGATTGAGTAACTTTTGCTCCACCTGCCATCCTCAATCCTGCCACCTCCCCTTGGCGGATGACTCCACTCCTGTACATCAATGTGCTGATGAAACTGGAACAAGGAGAGATCTGACTGATCAGCCTTGGTGTGCCTGCCTGGTACACGGATGGCAGCAGCTTTGTCACAGGAGCAGCAGTAGCAGATGGAAAGCAGCTCATATCCATGGGGCCACCTACCAACAGAGGGGGCTACTTACCTCAGCAGGTAAAGATCAAATCAGCCTTGGCCTGAAAGTTTAAACTGGTACACGGATGGCAGTGGCCTCATGGTTAAAGGTAAGCGGAAGGCGGGGACAGCAGTGCAGCAGTGGACAAAAAGCAGGTGATCTAGGCCAGCAGCCTCCCTAAAGGGACTTCAGCCCAGAAAGCTGAACTTGTGGTTTTGATACAAGCTTTATAAATGACACTGACAGCAGGTATGCTTTTGCCACTGTATGGAACAATACAAACAAAGAAAGCTGTTGACATTTGCAGAAGACGTTCTCAATATGGATAAATGAGACTGCTCACATAGCCATCAAGAAGATTATTAAAGAAAATTTTTCCAAGGTTCAGAGTGCCAAAGGCAATAGTGTCAGATAATGGCCCTGCTTTGTTGCCCAGGTAAGTCAGGGTGTGGCCAAGCATTTAGAGGTCAAATAAAAATTACATTGTGTGTATAGACCTCAGAGCTCAGGATAGATAAAAATTAGTCTAAAACTCTAAGACAGACCTTGATAAAATTAATCGTGGAGACTGGCATGGACTTGGTGTTCCTTCCCTATGCCCTATTTCTTGATTCAGTTTTACTCTGTTTATGATCCTTTATGAGACTCCTATGCCCATCACTGTCTTAACCTATGTTGTTAAACTAGCTATTGAGACTGACGGTAAAGACTGGGTGACCCTCCTTCCCTTTGTGCTTCTCAGAGTCCGAAACACACCTGGACGTTTCGGTCTTACTTCTTATGAAATTCTACATGGGGGACCGCCCCCCCTTGACTAAGTCTAGCAGGATATTGGATCCCTGTGTTGACTCTTTCTACACCCTGCTCTGTTGCCCAGCTCCAGCAAACAGACCCAACGACTAAAAAGAAAAAGATGGGGAGCCCCGAGGATGACCTAATTGGAATCCCATTCCCAGATCACAGCAGCGAGCTCCTGAGCTGCCTAAACGAGCAGCGCCAGCTGGGTCATCTGTGCGACCTCACCATCAGGACACAGGGTTTTGAGTACCAAACCCACAGGGCTGTGCTGGCTGCCTGTAGCCACTACTTCAAGAGGCTCTTTACAGAAGAGAGAGAGAGAACAGTAATAAAAACAGAGAGTGTTGAAACGGCTTCTGGGGGAGCAAAAGCCAGTGTGTGTGAGCTGAACTTTGTAGGGCCGGAGGCCCTAAGTGCCCTGCTCGAGTTTGCTTACACAGCCACACTGACCACCAGCAACGCCAATGTGCCGGCTGTACTCCAAGCTGCTCGGCTACTGGAAATCCCATGTGTCGTCACTACTTGCTTGGAGATTTTGCAAGGCAGTGGACTGGAAGCCCCCAGCCCAGATAAAGATGACTGTGAGCGAGCCCGACAGTACCTGGAGGCTTTTGCCACTGCCACCCCCACAGCCTCAACCTCAAAAATGCTCAACCCACCAGGCTACGGGCTGGCCCAGAGTAACGAACCTCCACTATCATCAGAAGAGCTGGGCTCAGATGAAGATCTCATTGACCCTGACCTGAGGGCTTACCTAAGTTCGCTGCACCAGGATGCCCTGACACCAGGCCTAAATGACCAAAACAAGCTAGTGCCTAAACGCCTTTCACAGATGCCCCAAGAGTGCCCAGTCTGTCACAAGATAATCCACGGGGCAGGCAAACTGCCTCGGCACATAAGGACCCACAATGGTGAAAAGCCTTTTGCCTGTGAGGTCTGCGGTATCCGCTTCACCAGGAATGATAAGCTGAAGATCCACATGCGAGAGCACACAGGAGAGCGACCCTACTCATGCCCCCACTGTCCAGCCCACTTCCTGCATAACTACGACCTCAAAAACCATATGCATCTGCACACAGGGGGCCGGCTCTATGAATGCCACCTGTGCCACAAGGCCTACGCTAAGGAAGGCCATCTACAGCGCCATCTAAAAAATCAGAACTACCACAAAAATAATGTGGCCATCTCATCCCCTGCTGGACACGACCTCCCCAATGGCCACATAGACTAAGAGCTTTCTTAAGTTTTAGAACTAATCCTAATATGACTCAATCCTGTTGGTTATGTACAGCTATGGATGTTGATCTTAGAACTATAAAACGGTCTATTTTTGACTTCCCTGTCCAAAGTGATGTTACAAAACAGAAAGAGATTGGACTCTGTGGAGGGGGATAAATGCAGGACTCGCTCTAAGATTAGAGCTATTCACTAAAAGAAGGGGGGAATGAAAGAAGAAAAGCTGAACTCTCCATGAACTCTCCAACTCAGAGTTCTCTTACCCCTCCCATCTAGAGGTTGTTCCCGGAACACACCTGAACTTTTTACCTCAGAGTACATTCTTGAACTCTTCACCCCAGAGTCCGACCCCTCCCAAGTGAGAACGGTTCCAGGAGCATTTCTGAGATAAGGGTCTCCTGGAGCGAACTCAGTCCAACCCCTCCTAACTGAAGACTGTTCCAAGAACATTTTTGAGATAGGGGCCTCCTGGTACTACCCCAGAATGTTCCAATAGATCGAGTACATTGCCAAAATATAGGACACGACCCCTTGGTTATGTAAAGCTCCTTGGCAGAACACCTTGGTGACGTAAAACTTGTACTTTTCTCCTTACCCTTCTCCTATAAAAGCCTGTGACAAGTCTGGGCCAATTGCCGAATCTCCTCTGCACCTTGCTGGCTGCATGAGTTTCGACCCCAGATATCTGGTATATGTGCTTTTTGTGTGCTTTCTTGTCGTTGCTGTATTAAATCTTACTCTCTATACATCTTAAGTTCGGTCTCAGTGTCTTCTTGGGTGCTCGGCTGACCCGAGGCTTGAGTAAGTGCCTCCCTTTGGGAGTCCTGGAGTCTTTCACTACCAGCAACAAAATGGTGGCCCATCTCCAGTTCCAGGAGATCAGACAGACAGACAGAGAGACAGACAGACAGACAAAGATAAGGATGGCAGCCCTGCCTGGTCTTTCTTTCTTTCTTATCCTTTTTAAAAAATGTTTATTTATTTATTTATTTATTTATTTATTTATTTATTAGATATAAGTACACTGTAGCTATCTTCAGATACTCCAAAAGAGGGTGTCAGATTCTGGAGAATCTAAATCCCTCTTATGGTATGCATATGATGTACATAAACACAGCCTCACATATACTTCTAAAAATTTAAAGATGGGTGGGGCCACAGAAAGGGATCAACAATTAACAGCATTGTCTCCTCTTCCACAGAACCTTGGATAAACAACCAGCAACTATATGGTGGCCCATCTCCAGTTCCAGGGTATCAGACAGACAGACAGACAGACAGAGATAAGAATGGAGGCCTGCCTGGTCTTTCTTTCTTTCTTATACTTTAAAAAAAAATGTTTATTTATTTATTTATTTATTTATGTATTTATTACATATAAGTACACTGTAGCTGTCTTCAGACACTCCAGAAGAGGGTGCCAGATTCTGGAGAATCTAAATCCCTCTTATGGTCTGCATATGATGTACATAAACACAGCCTCACATATACTTCTAAAAATTTAAAGATGTGTGGGGGCACTGAAAGGGCTCAAAAATTAACAGCATTGTCTCCTCTAACAGAGAACCTGGGATCAACTACCAGCAACTATATGGTGGCCCATCTCCAGTTCCAGGGGATCAGGAAGACAAAGAGACAGACAGACAAGGGTGGCAGTCCTACCTGGTTTTTCTTTCTTTCTTATCCTTTTTAAAAAATGTTTATTTATTTATTTATGTATTTATAAGATATAAGTACACTGTAGCTGTCTTCAGACACTCCAGAAGAGGGTGTCAGATTCTGGAGAATATAAATCCCTCTTATGGTCTGCATATGATGGACATAAACACAGATTCACATACACTTCTAAAAATTTAAGATGGGTGGGGCCACTGAAAGGGCTCAACAATTAACAGCATTGTCTCTTCTTCCAGAAAACATGGGATCAACTACCAGCAACTATAAGGTGGCCCATCTCCAGTTCCAGGGGATCAGACAGACAGACAGACAGACAGAGATAAGGAGGGCAGGCCTGCCTGGTTTTTCTTTCTTTCTTATCCTTTTAAAATAATGTTTATTTATTTATTTATTTATTTATTTATGTATTTATTAGATATAAGTACACTGTAGTTGTCTTCAGACACTCCAGAAGAGGGTGTCAGATTCTGGAGAATCTAAATCCCTCTTATGGTCTGCATATGATGTACATAAACACAGCCTAACATATACTTCTAAAAATTTAAAGATAGGTGGAGCCACTGAAAGGGCTCAACAATTAACAGCATTGTCTCTTCTTCCAGAGAACCTGGGATCAACTAACAGCAACTATATAGTGGCCCATCTCCAGTTCCAATGGATCAGACAGACAGACAGACTGACAGAGATAAGGATGGAGGCCTGCCTGGTCTTTCTTTCTTTCTTATACTTTTAAAAAATGTTTATTAATTTAAGTATGTATTTATTAGATATAAGTACACTTTAGCTGTCTTCAGACACTCTAGAAGAGGGTGTCATCTTCTGGGTAATCTAAATCCCTCTTATGGTCTGCATATGATGTACATAAACACAGCCTCACATATACTTATAAAAATTTAAAGAAGTGTGGGCCCACTGAAAGGGCTCAACAATTAACAGCATTGTCTCCTCTTCCAGAGATCCTTGGATCAACTACAAGCAACTATATATTGGCCCATCTCAAGTTCCAGGGGATAAGACAGACAGACAGACAGACAGACAGAGATAAGGATGGCAGGCCTGCCTGATTTTTCTTTCTTTCTTATCCTTTTTAAAAAATGTTCATTTATTTATTTATTTATTCATTTATTTATTTATTTATTTATGTATTTATTAGATATAAGTACACTGTAGCTGTCTTCAGACTCTCCAGAAGAGGGTGTCAGATTCTGGAGAATCAATATCCCTCTTATGGTCTGCATATGATGTACATGAACACAGCCTCACATATACTTCTAAAAATTTAAAGATGGTTGGGGCCACTGAAAGGGCTCAACAATTAACAGCATTGTCTCCTCTACCAGAGAACCTGGGATCAACTACCAGGAACTATATGGTGGCCCATCTCCAGTTCCAGGGGATCAGACAGACAGATAGACATACAGACAGATAGAGTTAAGGATGGAAGGCCTACCTGGTCTTTCATTCTTTCTTATCCTTTTTAAAAAATGTTTATTAATTTAAGTATGTATTTATTAGATATAAGTACACTGTAGCTCTCTTCAAACACTCCCGAAGAGGGTGTCAGATTCTGGAGAATCTATATCCCTCTTATGGTCTGCATATGATGTACATGAACACAGCCTCACATATACTTCTAAAAATTTATAGATGGGTGGGGCCACTGAAAGGGCTCAACAATTAACAGCACTGACTCAGTTTCCAGAGAACATGGGATCAACTACCAGCATTTATATGGTGGCCCATCTCTAGTTCCAGGGGAACAGACAGACAGACAGACAGACAAGAATGGCAGGCTTGCCTGGTCTCTCTTTCTTTATTATCCTTTTTTAAAAATGTTTATTTGTTTA
Source organism: Mus caroli (assembly GCF_978045245.1). NCBI lineage: Eukaryota > Metazoa > Chordata > Mammalia > Rodentia > Muridae > Mus > Mus caroli. The sequence continues at coordinate 967,203 of NW_028227282.1, read as the reverse complement.
TTTATGAATTTATTAGATATAAGTACACTGTAGCAGTCTTCAGACACTCTAGAAGAGTGTGTCATCTTCTGGAGAATCTAAATCCCTCTTATGGTCTGCATATGATGTACATAAACACAGCCTCACATATACTTCTAAAAATTTATAGATGGGTGAGCCCACTGAAAGGACTCAATAATTAACAGCATTGTCTCTTCTTCCAGAGAACGTGGGATAAACTACCAGCAACTATATGGTGGCCCATTTCAAGTTCCAGGGGATAAGACAGACATACAGACAGACAGAGATAAGGATGGCAGGCCTGCCTGATTTTTCTTTCTTTCTTATCCTTTTTAAAAAATGTTTATTTATTTATTTATTTATTTATTTATTTATTAGATATAAGTACACTGTAGCTGTCTTCAGGCACTCCAGAAGAGGGTGTCAGATTCTGGAGAATCTATATCCCTCCTATGGTCTGCATATGATGTACATGAACACAGCCTCACATATATTTCTAAAAATTTAAAGATGGGTGGGGCCACTGAAAGGGCTCAACAGTTAACAGCATTGTCTCCTCTTCCAGAGAACCTGGAATCAACTACCATCAACTATTTGGTGGCTCATCTCCAGTTCCAGGGTATCTGACAGATAGACAGACAGACAGACAGACAGACATGGTGGCAGGCCTGCCTGGTCTTTCTTTCTTTCTTATACTTTTTAAAAAATGTTTATTTATTTATTTATGTATTTATTAGATATAAGTACACTGATGCTGTCTTCAGACACTCTAGAAGAGGGTGTCATATTCTGGAGAATCTAAATCCCTCTTATGGTCTGCATATGATGTACATAAACACGGCCTCACATATACTTCTAAATTTTAAAGATGTGTGGGCCCACTGAAAGGGCTCAACAATTAAAAGCATTGTCTCCTTTTCCAGAGAACCTGGGATCAACTACCAGCAACTATATGGTGGCCCATCTCCAGTTCCAGGTGATCAGACAGACAGACAGACAGACAAGGATAATGATGGCAGGCCTACCTGGTCTTTCTTTCTTTCTTATCCTTTTTAAAAAATGTTTATTCATATATTTATGTATTTATTAGATATAAGTACAATGTAGCTGTCTTCAAACAATCAAGAAGAGGTTGTCAGATTCTGGAGAATCTAAATCCCTCTTATGGTCTGCATATGATGTACATAAACACAGCCTCAACTTTACTTCTAAAAATTTAAAGATGGGTGGGGCCACTGAAATGGCTCAACAATTAACAGCATTGTCTCCTCTTCCAGAGAGCCTGGGATCAACTTCCAGCAAGTATATGGTGGCCCATCTCCAGTTCCAGGGTATCAAACAGACAGACAGACAGACAGAGTTAAGGATGGAGGCCTGCCTGGTCTTTCTTTCTTTCTTATCCTTTTTAAAAATATTTATTTTTTATATATGTATTTATTAGATATAAGTAAACTGTATCTGTTTCAGACACTCCAGAAGAGGTTGTCAGATTCTGGAGAATCTAAATCCCTCTTATGTTCTGAATATGATGTACATAAACACAGCCTCACATATACTTTTAAATATTTAAAGAAGTGTGGGGCCACTGAAAGGGCTCAACAATTAACAGCATTGTCTCCTCTTCCAGAGAACCTGGGATCAACTACCAGCTCCTACAAGGTGGCCCATCTCCAGTTCCAGGGGATCAGACAGACAGACAGACAGACAGAGATAATGATGGCAGGCCTGCCTGGTCTTTCTTTCTTTCTTATCCTTTTTAAAAATATTTATTTATTTATTTATTTATTTATTTATTTATTTATTTATTTATTAGATATAAGTACACTGTAGCTGTCTTCAGACACTCCAGAGGAGGGTTTCAGATTCTGGAGAATGTAAATCCCTCTTATGTTCTGCATATGATGTACATAAACACAGCCTCACATATACTGAGGTGAGGTGTCACAGGCCAACTGCTGGAATTTCTGAGTACCACCTAGAGAGAGAAAAGCTATGCTGTGGTTTCTTAATTTATGTATTTTATTATTTCTATTTGTTGTTTTGTTTTGTTTTATTTGTTTTTAGCGAAGTCCTCAGTCTGTAGCTCTGGCTGACCCAGGACTGCCTACTTGTGTTAATTAGGGTTTCACAGCTGAGAACAGACACCAAGAGCAAGGTAAGGCTTAGAAAACCCTACATTCAGTGGTGGCTCAAGCTCTTAATGAGAGCACTCTGTAGGTAGAGGCAGTCAGTTTCTGAGTTCGAGGCCACCCTGGTGAAAGACAGGGCTAGGGTAGGGGCTAGGGTGAGGAAAGAAAGAAAGAAAAAGTTTTTATAAAAGTTTTATAAAAAGTGTTAAAGTTTTTAAAAATTAAAAAAAAAAAAATACCAGATCACCATCACACAGCATTGGCTGTCTTCAGGTGTATCCTTTCAGCCTCCAAAACAAAAAACAATGGCTGGCTGTCTTCAGGTGTATCCTATTCTCGAGTCTTATTTCCAACCTTAGAGCTGGGCTGAGCTGCCTCATTATGTAATTGCAAACCTTCCTTGGTTTGTCTTTTCCATTTCTAAGACTAACAGGCCTTTTTCTATTTATTGAATATGCTCATGACTGTCCTTTAGATATAGTAAATATAACTTTTGCTTATAAAACTTGTTTTCTAGGAATTTTTAAAGGGCAATGGCAGAGTTTATATAAAAAAAATATTTTGCATTTATTTATTTGTGTGAGTGATGAAGCTCAGGTCTTCAAACTCGTCAGGAGGTATGATTACCTCCCCTCTCTCTCAACCCCTCTCTCTCCTCTCTCAATGATTGTGTAAGAATGTTTTGCATGTGTATGCTGTGCCCACAGACTCCAGAACAGAGTATTAGATCCCCTGGAACTGGAGATGGGCCACCATATATAATACTGGTAATTGAGCCCAGGTTCTCTGGAAGAGGAGACAATGCTCTTAATTGTTGAGCCCTCTCTGTAGCCACATCTTTCTTTTTTTTTTTTTTTTTTGAGTATATGTGAGGCTGTGTTTATATACATCATATGCAGACAATAAGAATGATTTAGATTCTTCAGAATCTGACACCCTCTTCTGGACTGTCTGAAGATAGCTACAGCATACTTAAATATAATAAATAAATAAATCTTTAAAAAGAAAAGGAAAAGTAAAAAAGAAAGATCAGGCCTGCCATATGCATGTTCATAGAGGAAAATGGAAGAGACCCCAATCTAACCTCAGCAGGGTGCTTCCTTCTGGATGGTAGCTCACAGTTTCATCCCAGCAAGACAGGCAAATCACTGAGTTCAAGGACAGTAAGGTTCAGGACAGCCAAGGTTAGGAAGGAAAAGGGTCTATGTTGAGAATACAAACCGACAAAACAACAACTAGGAAAAAGAAGTGACAGTTTAACTTGGGGTAGGGTACCAACAAGAGAAAGCTTTCTGTTACCACTTACAAACACCAGTAGCCTTGCACCCTTCTGCCCAGGTCCCTGCCTTCCTTTCTAGGAATTCTAAGGATGCCAGGGGGTGGGGGAATCCAGATTAACTTTTTAAAAACAAAGACTTGGTCTTTGATGTCTATAGGAAGCCCTTCTCAGTGCCTTTAACTACCACTGAACTTTCAGGGCTGTGACTCAACTGTAACAAGGAACAGGGCTAAGAACCTGCAGCCTTTGAAAACAACTATTTTTTTAAAGTGGGGGACCCAAATCAGCAGTAGAACCCCTCAGGTTCAGCCATAATACATGTTAGGGAAAGAGCCTCAATGTCCGGAGCTGAGGTCTCATGGGTGAACTGCTTCAAGCTCTGAGTATCATTGAAAGAAAGAAAAGATATCATGTGGTTGCTTAATTTATTTATTTTATTATTTCTATTTTTTGTTTTCTTTTGTTTTGTTTTAGAAAAGGCCTCAGTCTGTAGCTATGGCTGACCTAGGACAGACTACACGTGTTAATTAGGGTTTCACAGCTGAGAAACAGACCATACCTATGTAAGACTTAGAAAACACAACAATCAGTGGTGGCTCGAGGTCTTAATGAGAGCACTCTGGAGGCAGAGGCAGTCAGTTTTTGAGATCGAGGCCAGCCTGGTTAAAGACAGGGATAGGCAGGGCTAGGCAAGGCAGGGCTGGGCTAGGCTAGGCTAGGCAAGGGGCTGGGCTAGTCAAGGCAAGGGACTAGGCTAGGCTACTCAAGGGGCTAGGCAAGACAGACAGACAGAGAGAAAGACAGACAAGGATGGCAGGCCTGCCTGGTTTTTCTTTCTTTCTTATCCCTTTTAAAAAATGTTTATTTATTTATTTATTTATTTATTTATGTATTTATTAGATATAAGTACACTGTAGCTGTCTTCAGACACTCCAGAAGAGGGTGTCAGATTCTGGAGAATCTATATCCCTCTTATGGTCTGCATATGATGTACATAAACACAGCCTCACATTTACTTCTAAAAATTTAAACATGTGTGGGGCCAATGAAAGGGATCAACAATTAACAGCATTGTCTCCTCTTATAGATAACCTGGGATCAACTACCAGCAACTATATGGTGGCCCATCTCCAGTTCCAGGGGATCAGACAGACAGACAGACAGACAGACAGATAGAGTTAAGGATGGCAGGCCTACCTGGTCTTTCATTCTTTCTTATCTTTTTTAAAAAATGTTTATTAATTTAAGTATGTATTTATTAGATTTAAGTACACTGTAGCTGTCTTCAAACACTACCGAAGAGGGTGTCAGATTCTGGAGAATCTATATCCCTCTTATGGTCTGCATATGATGTACATGAACACAGCCTCACATATACTTCTAAAAATTTAAAGATGGGTGGGGCCACTGAAAGGGCTCAACAATTAACAGCACTGACTCCTCTTCCAGAGAACCTGGGATCAACTACCAGCATTTATATGGTGGCCCATCTCCATTTCCAGGGGATCAGACAGACAGACAGACAAGGATGGCAGGCTTGCCTGGTCTCTCTTTCTTTATTATCCTTTTTTAAAAATGTTCATTTGTTTATTTATGAATTTATTAGATATAAGTACAATGTAGCTGTCTTCAGACACTCCAGAAGAGGGTGTCAGATTCTGGAGAATCTAAATCCCTCTTATGGTCTGCATATTCGGTACATAAACACAGCCTCGCATATACTTCTAAAAATTTAAAGATGGGTGGGGCCACTGAAAGGGCTCAACAATTAACAGCATTGTCTCCTCTTCCAGAGAACCTGGGATCAACTACAAGCAACTCTATGGTGGCCCATCTCCAGGTCCAGAGGATCAGACAGACAGACAGACAGAGATAAGGATGGCAGGCCTGCCTGGTCTTTCTTTCTTTCTTATCTTTTTAAAAAAATGTTTATTTCTTTATTTATGTATTTATTAGATATAAGTACACTGTATCCGTCATAGACACTCCAAAAGACGGTGTCAGATTCTGGAGAATATAAATCCCTCTTTAATGGTGTGAACATGATGTACATAAACACAGCATCACATTTACTTCTAGAAATTATAAAGATGAGTGGGGCCACTGAAAGGGCTGAACAATTAACAGCATTGTCTCCTCTTCAGAAGACCTGGAATCAACTACCAGCAACAAAATGGTGGCCCATCTCCAGTTCCTGGAGATCAGACAGACAGACAAACAGAGAGACAGACAGACAGACAAAGATAAGGATGGCAGCCCTGCCTGGTCTTTCTTTCTTTCTTATCCTTTTTAAAAAATGTTTGTTTATTTATTTATTTATTTATTTATTTATTTATTTATGTATTTATTAGATATAAGTACACTGTAGCTATCTTGAGACACTACAGAAGAGGGTGTCAGATTCTGGAGAATCTAAATCCCTCTTATGGTCTGCATATGATGTACATAAGCACAGCCTCACATATACTTCTAAAAATTTAAAGATGGGTGGAGCCACAGAAAGGGATCAACAATTAACAGCATTGTCTCCTCTTCCAGAGAACGTTGGATAAACTACCAGCAACTATATGGTGGCCCATCTCCAGTTCCAGGGTATCAGACAGACAGACAGACAGACAGAGATAAGGATGGAGGCCTGCGTGGTCTTTCTTTCTTTCTTATACTTTTAAAAAAATGTTTATTTATTTATTTATTTATTTATTATATATAAGTACACTGTAGCTGTCTTCATACACTCCTGAAGAGGGTGTCAGATTCTGGAGAATCTAAATCCCTCTTATGGTCTGCATATGATGTACATAAACACAGCCTCATATATACTTCTAAAAATTTAAAGAGGTGTGGGGCCACTGAAAGGGCTCAACAATTAACTGCATTGTCTCCACTACCAGAGAACCTGGGATCAACTACCAGCAATTATATGGTGGCCCATCTCCAGTTCCAGGGGATCAGGCAGACAAAGAGACAGACAGACAAGGGTGGCAGGCCTCCCTGGTTTTTCTTTCTTTCTTATACTTTTTAAAAAATGTTTATTCATTTATTTATGGATTTATTAGATATAAGTACACTGTAGCTGTCTTCAGACACTCCAGAAGAGGGTGTCAGATTCTGGAGAATATAAATCCCTCTTATGGTCTGCATATGATGGACATAAACACAGATTCACATACACTTCTAAAAATTTAAGATGGGTGGGGCCACTGAAAGGGCTCAACAATTAACAGCATTGTCTCTTCTTCCAGAGAACCTGGGATCAACTACCAGCAACTATATGGTGGCCCATCTCCAGTTCCAGGGGATCAGACAGACAGACAGACAGACAGAGATAAGGAGGGCAGGCCTGCCTGGTTTTTCTTTCTTTCTTATCCTTTTAAAATAATGTTTATTTATTTATTTATTTATTTATTTATTTATTTATTTATTTATTTATTAGATATAAGTACACTGTAGTTGTCTTCAGACACTCCAGAAGAGGGTGTCAGATTCTGGAGAATCTAAATCCCTCTTATGGTCTGCATATGATGTACATAAACACAGCCTAACATATACTTCTAAAAATTTAAAAATAGGTGGAGCCACTGAAAGGGCTCAACAATTAACAGCATTGTCTCTTCTTCCAGAGAACCTGGGATCAACTAACAGCAACTATATGGTGGCCCATCTCCAGTTCCAAGGGATCAGACAGACAGACAGACAGACTGACAGAGATAAAGATGGAGGCCTGCCTGGTCTTTCTTTCTTATACTTTTAAAAAAATGTTTATTATTTATTTATTTATTTATTTATTTATTTATTTATTTATTTATTAGATATAAGTACACTGTACCTGTATTCAGACACTCTAGAAGAGGGTGTCATCTTCTGGAGAATCTAAATCCCTCTTATGGTCTGCATATGATGTACATAAACACAGCCTCACATATACTTCTAAAAATTTAAAGATGGGTGGGCCCACTGAAAGGGCTCAACAATTAACAGCATTGTCTCTTCTTCCAGAGAACGTGGGATCAACTACCAGCAACTATATGGTGGCCCATCTCAAGTTCCAGGGGATAAGACAGACAGACAGACAGACAGACAGAGATAAGGATGGCAGGCCTGCCTGATTTTTCTTTCTTTCTTATCCTTTTAAAAAAATGTTTATTTATTTATTTATTTATTAATTTATTCATTTATTCATTTATTTATTTATTTATGTATTTAAGATATAAGTACACTGTAGCTGTCTTCAGACTCTCCAGAAGACGGTGCAGATTCTGGAGAATCAATATGCCTCTTATGGTCTACATATGATATACATGAACACAGCCTCACATATACTTCTAAAAATTTAAAGATGGGTGGGGCCACTGAAAGGGCTCAACAACTAACAGCATTGTCTCCTCTTCCAGAGAACCTGGGATCAACTACCAGCAACTATTCGTGGCCCATCTCCAGTTCCCAGGGATCAGATAGACAGACAGACAGACAGACAGACAGAGATATGGATGGCAGGCCTGCCTGGTCTTTCTTTCTTTCTTATTCTTTTTAAAAAATGTTTATTTATTTATTTATTTATGTATTTATTAGATATAAGTACACTGTAGTTGTCTTCAGACACTCTAGAAGAGGGTGTCATATTCTGGAGAATCTAAATCCCTCTTATGGTCTGCATATGATGTACATAAACACAGCCTCACATATACTTCTAAAAATTTAAAGTTGGGTGGGCCCACTGAAAGGGCTCAACAATTAACACCATTGTCTCCTCTTCCAGAGAACGTGGGATCAACTACCAGCAACTATATGGTGGCCCATCTCAAGTTGCAGGGGATCAGACAGACAGACAGACAGACAGTGATAAGGATGGCAGGCCTGCCTGATTTTTCTCTCTTTCTTATCCTTTTAAAAAATGTTTATTTATTTATTTATTTATTTATTTATTTATTTATGTACTTATTAATATAAGTACACTCTAGCTCTCTTCAGACTCTCCAGAAGAGGGTGTCAGATTCTGGGGAATCTATATCCCTCTTATGGTCTGCATATGATGTACATAAACACAGCCTCACATATACTTCTAAAAATTTAAAGATGGGTGGGGCCACTGAAAGGGCTCAACAATTAACAGCATTGTCTCCTCTTCCAGAGGACCTGGGATCAACTACCAGCAACTATATTGTGGCCCATCTCCAGTTCCAGGGGATCAGACAGACAGACAGACAGACAGTGATAAGGATGGCAGTCATGCCTGGTCTTTCTTTCTTTCTTATTCTTTTTTTTAAAAAATGTTTATTTATTTATTTATTTATTTATTTATTTATTTATTTATTTATTTATTTATTAGATATAAGTACACTGTAGCTGTTCAGACACTCCAGAAGAGTGTTTCAGATTCTGGAGAATCTAAATCCCTCTTATGGTCTGCATATGATGTACATAAACACAGCCTCACATATACTTCTAAAAATTTAAAGAAGGGTGGGGCCACTCTAAAAGCTCAACAATTAACATCATTGTCTCCTCTTCCAGAGTACCTGGGATCAACTACTAGCAACTATATGGTGGCCCATCTCCAGTTCCAGGGGATCATACAGACAGACATTCAGACAGTAATAAGGATGGCAGGCCTGCCTGGTCTTTCTTTCTTTCTTATCCTTTAAAAAATGTTTATTTATATATTTATTTATGGATTTATTAGATATTAGTACACTGCAGCTGTCTTCAGACACTCCAGAAGAGGGTGTCAAATTCTGGAATCTAAATCCCTCTTATGGTCTGCATATGATGTACATAAACACAGCCTCACATATACTTCTAAAAATTTAAAGATGTGTGGGGTCACTGAGAGGGCTCAACAATTAACAGCATTGTCTCCTCTTTCAGAGAACCTTGGATCAACTACCAGCAACTATATGGTGGCCCATCTCCAGTTCCAGGGGATCAGACAGACAGACAGACAGACAAGGATAATGATGGCAGGCCTACCTGGTCTTTCTTTCTTTCTTATCCTTTTTAAAAAATGTTTATTTATTTATTTATTTATTTATCTATTTATTTATTAGATATAACTACACTGTAGCTGTCTTCAGACACTCCAGAAGAGGGTGTCAGATTCTGGAGAATCTAAATCCCTCTTATGGTCTGCATATGATGTACATAAACACAGCCTCACATATAATTCTAAAAATTTAAAGATGTGTGGGGCCACTGAGAGGGCTCAACAATTAACAACATTGTCTCCTCTTTCAGAGAACCTGGGATAAACTACCAGCACCTTATGGTGGCCCATCTCCAGTTCCAGTGGATCAGACAGACAGACAGACAGACAGACAGAGAGACAGAGATAAAGATGGCAGGCCTGCCTGGTCTTTCTTTATTTCTTATACTTTTTAAAAAATGTTTATTTATTTATTTATTTATTTATTTATTTATTTATTTATTTATTTATTTATTAGATATAACTACACTGTATCCGTCTTCAGACACTCCAGAAGAGGGTGTCAGATTCTAGAGAATGTAAATCCCTCTTATGGTCTGAATATGATGTACATAAACACAGCCTCACATATACTTAAAAAATTAAAAGGCCACTGAAAGGACTCAACAATGAACAGCATTGTCTCCTCTTCCAGAGAACCTGGGATCAACCTCCAGCACCTACAAAGTGGCCCATCTCCAGTTCCAGGGGATCAGACAGACAGACAGACAGACAGAGATAAGGATGGCAGGCCTGCCTGGTCTTTCTTTCTTTCTTTCTTTCTTTCTTTCTTTCTTTCTTTCTTTCTTTCTTTCTTTCTTTCTTATCCTTTTTAAAAAATATTTATTTATTTATTTATTTATTTATTTATTTATTTATTTATTTATATAATTATTAGATATAAGTACACTGTAGCTGTTCAGACACTCCAGTAGAGGGTGTCAGATTCTGGAGAATCTAACTCCCTCTTATGGTCTCCATATGATGTACATAAACACAGCCTAACATATACTTCTAAAAATTAAAAGATCTGTGGGGACACTGAAAGGGCTCAACAATTAACAGCATTGTCTCGTCTTATAGAGAACCTGGGATCAACTACCAGCAACTATATGGTGGTCCATCTCCAGTTCCAGGGGATCAGACAGACAGACAGACAGACAGTGATAAGGATGGCAGGCCTGCCTGGTCTTTCTTTCTTTCTTATCCTTTTTTTAAAAAAATGTTTATTTATTTATTTATTTATTTATTCATTTATTTATTTATTTATTTATTAGATATAAGTACACTGTAGCTGTTCAGACACTCCAGAAGAGGGTGTCAGATTCTGGAAAAACTAAATCCCTCTTATGGTCTGCATATGATGTACATAAACACAGCCTCACATATACTTCTAAAAATTTAAAGATGGGTGGGACCACTGAAAGGGCTCAACAATTAACAGCACTGACTCCTCTTCCAGAGAACCTGGGATCAACTACCAGCAACTATTCGTGGCCCATCTCCAGTTCCCAGAGATCAGATAGGCAGACAGACAGACAGACAGACAGAGATATGGATGGCAGGCGTGCCAGGTCTTTCTTTCTGTCTTATCCTTTTTAAAAAATGTTTATTTATTTATTTATTTATTTATTTATTTATTTATTTATGTATTTAGTAGAAATAAGTACACTCTAGCTGTTCAGACACTCCAGAAGAGGGTGTCAGATTCTGGAGAATCTAAATCCCTCTTATGGTCTGCATATGATGTACATAAACACAGCCTCACATATACTGCTAAAAATTTAAAGAAGGGTGGGGCCACTCTAAAACCTCAACAATTAATAGCATTGTCTCCTCTTACAGAGTACCTGGGATCAACTACCAGCAACTATATGGTGGCCCATCTCCAGTTCCAGGGGATCAGACAGACAGACATAGAGACAGTGATAAGGATGGCAGGCCTGCCTGGTCTTTATTTCTTTCTTATCCTTTTTAAAAAAATGTTTATTTATATATTTATTTATGTATTTATTAGATATAAGTACACTGTAGCTGTCTTCAGACACTCCTGAAGAGGGTGTCAGATTCTGGAGAATCTAAATCCCTCTTATGGTCTGTATATGATGTACATAAACACAGCATCACATATACTTCTAAAAATTTAAAGATGGGTGGGGCCACTGAGAGGGCTCAACAATTAACAGCATAGTCTCCTCTTTCAGAGAACCTGGGATAAACTACCAGTACCTTATGGTGTCCCATCTCCAGTTCCAGTGGATCAGACAGACAGACAGACAGAGAGACAGAGATAAAGATGGCAGGCCTGCCTGGTCTTTATTTCTTATACATTTTTAAAAATGTTTATTTATTTATTTATTTATTTATTTATTTATTTATTTATTTATTTATGTATTTATTAGATAAAAGTACACTGTAGCTGGTCAGACACTCCAGAAGAGGGTGTCAGATTCTGGAGAATCTAAATCCCTCTTATGGTCTGCATATGATGTACATAAACACAGCCTAACATATACTTCTAAAAATTATAAGATGTGTGCGACCACTGAAAGGGCTCAACAATTAACAGCATTGTCTCCTCTTATAGAGAACCTGGGATCAACTACCAGCAACTATATGGTGGTCCATCTCCAGTTCCAGGGATCAGACAGACAGACAGACAGACAGTGATAAGGATGGCAGGCCTGCCTGGTCTTACTTTCTTTCTTATCCTTTTTTTAAAAAAATGTTTGTTTATTTATTTGTTTATTTATTTATTTATTTATTAGATATAAGTACATTATAGCTATACAGAACTCCAAAAGAGGGTGTCAGATTCTGGAGAACCTAAATCCCTCTTATGGTCTGCATATGATGTACATAAACACAGCCTCACATATACTTCTAAAAATTTAAAGAAGTGTGGGGCCACTGAGAGGGCTCAAGAAGTAACAGCATTGTCTCCTCTTTCAGAGAACCTGGGATAAACTACCAGCACCTTATGGTGGCCCATCTCCAGTTCCAGTGGATCAGACAGACAGACAGACAGAGAGACAGAGATAAGGATGGCAGGCCTGCCTGGTCTTTCTTTATTTCTTATACTTTTTAAAAAATGTTTATTTATTTATTTATTTATTTATTTATTTATTTATTTATTTATTAGATATAAGTACACTGTAGCCGTCTTCAGACACTCCAGAAGAGGGTGTCAGATTCTAGAGTATCTAAATCCCTCTTATGGTCTGAATATGATGTACATAAACACAGCCTCACATATACTTCTAAAAATTATAAATAGGTGGGGCCACTGAAAGGACTCAACAATTAACAGCATTGTCTCCTCTTCCAGAGAACCTGGGATCAACTACCAGCAACTAAAAGGTGGCCCATCTCCAGTTCCAGGGTTTCAGACAGACAGAGAGACAGACAGTGATAAGGATGGCAGGCCTGCCTGGTCTTTCTTTCTTATCCTTTTTTTAAAAAAAATGTTTATTTATTTATTTATTTATTTATTTATTTATTATTAGATATAAGTACACTGTAGCTGTTCAGACACTCCAGAAGAGGGTGTCATATTCTGGAGAATCTAAATCCCACTTATGGTATGCATATGATGTATATAAACACAGCCTCACATATACTTCTAAAAATTTAAAGAAGGGTGGGGCCACTCTAAAAGCTCAACAATTAACAGCATTGTCTCCTCTTCCAGAGTACCTGGGATCAACTACCAGCAACTATATGGTGGCCCATTTCAAGTTCCAGGGGATCAGACAGAGAGACATACAGACAGTGATAAGGATGGCAGGCCTGCCTGGTCTTTCTTTCTTTCTTATCCTTTTTAAAAAAATGTTTATTTATATATTTATTTATATATTTATTAGATATATGTACACTGTAGCTGCTTTCAGACACTCCAGAAGAGGGTGTCAGATTCTGGAGAATCTAAATCCCACTTATGGTATGCATATGATGTACATAAACACAGCCTCACATATACTTCTAAAAATTTAAAGAAGGGTGGGGCCACTCTAAAAGCTCAACAATTAACAGCATTGTCTCCTCTTCCAGAGTACCTGGGATCAACTACCAGCAACTATATGGTGGCCCATTTCAAGTTCCAGGGGATCAGACAGAGAGACATACAGACAGTGATAAGGATGGCAGGCCTGCCTGGTCTTTCTTTCTTTCTTATCCTTTTTAAAAAAATGTTTATTTATATATTTATTTATATATTTATTAGATATATGTACACTGTAGCTGCTTTCAGACACTCCAGAAGAGGGTGTCAGATTCTGGAGAATCTAAATCCCTTTTATGGTCTGCATATGATGTACATAAACACAGCCTCGCATATACTTCTAAAAATTTAAAGATGTGTGGGGCCACTGAGAGGGCTCAACAATTAACAGCATTGTCTCCTCTTTCAGAGAACCTGGGATAAACTACCAGCACCTTATGGTGGCCCATCTCCAGTTCCAGTGGATCAGACAGACAGACAGACAGACAGAGAGACAGAGATAAGGATGGCAGGCCTGCCTGGTCTTTCTTTATTTCTTATACTTTTTAAAAATTGTTTATTTATTTATATATTTATTTATGTATTTATTAGATATAAGTACACTGTAGCCGTCTTCAAACACTCCAGAAGAGGGTGTCAGATTCTAGAGAATCTAAATCCCTCTTATGGTCTGAATATGATGTACATAAACACAGCCTCACATATACTTCTAAAAATTATAAATAGGTGGGGCCACTGAAAGGCCTCAACAATTAACATCATTGTCTCCTCTTCCAGAGAACCTGGGATCAACTACCAGCACCTAAAAGGAGGCCCATCTCCAGTTCCAGGGGATCAGACAGAAAGACAGACAGACAGTGATAAGGATGGCAGGCCTGCCTGGTCTTTCTTTCTTTCTTATCCTTTTTTAAAAAAAAATGTTCGTTTATTTATTTATTTATTTATTTATTTATTTATTTATTTATTATTAGATATAAGTACACTGTAGCTATTCAGACACTCCAGAAGAGGGTGTCAGATTCTGGAGAATCTAAATCCCTCTTATGGTCTGCATATGATGTACATAAACACAGTCTTACATATACTTCTAAAAATTTATAGAAGGGTGGGGCCACTCTAAAAGCTCAACAATTAACAGCATTGTCTCCTTTTCCAGAGTACCTGGGATCAACTACCAGCAACTATATGGTGGCCCATCTCCAGTTCCAGGGGATCAGACAGACAGACATACAGACAGTGATAAGGATGGCAGGCCTGCCTGGTCTCTCTTTCTTTCTTATCCTTTTTAAAAAAATGTTTATTTATATATTTATTTATGTATTTATTAGATATATGTACACTGTAGCTGCTTTCAGACACTCCAGAGGAGGGTGTCAGATTCTGGAGAATCTAAATCCCTCTTATGGTCTGCATATGATGTACATAAACACAGCCTCGCTATACTTCTAAAAATTTAAAGATGTGTGGGGCCACTGAGAGGGCTCAACAATTAACAGCATTGTCTCCTCTTTCAGAGAACCTGGGATAAACTACCAGCACCTTATGGTGGCCCATCTCCAGTTCCAGTGGATCAGACAGACAGACAGACAGACAGAGAGACAGAGATAAGGATGGCAGGCCTGCCTGGTCTTTCTTTATTTCTTATACTTTTTAAAAAATGTTAATTTACTTATTTATTTATTTATTTATTTATTTATTTATGTATTTATTAGATATAAGTACACTGTAGCCGTCTTCAGACACTCCAGAAGAGGGTGTCAGATTCTAGAGAATCTAAATCCCTCTTATGGTCTGAATATGATGTACATAAACACAGCCTCACATATACTTCTAAAAATTATAAATACGTGGGGCCACTGAAAGGACTCAACAATTAACAGCATTGTCTCCTCTTCCAGAGAAACTGGGATCAACTACCAGCACCTAAAAGGTGGCCCATCTCCAGTTCCAGGGGATCTGACAGACAGACAGACAGACAGTGATAAGGATTTCAGGCCTGCCTGGAATTTCTTTCTTTCTTATCCTTTTTAAAAAAAAAATGTTTGTTTATTTATTTATTTATTTATTTATTTATTTATTTATTTATTTATTATTAGATATAAGTACACTGTAGCTGTTCAGACACTCCAGAAGAGGGTGTCAGATTTTGGAGAATCTAAATCCCTCTTATGGTCTGCATATGATGTACATAAACACAGCCTCACATATACTTCTAAAAATTTAAAGAAGGGTGGGGCCACTCTAAAAAGCTCAACAATTAACAGCATTGTCTCCTCTTCCAGAGGACCTGGGATCAACTACCAGCAACTATATGGTGGCCCATCTCCAGTTCCAGGGGATCAGACAGACAGACATACAGACAGTGATAAGGATGGCAGGCCTGCCTGGTCTTTCTTTCATTATTATCCCTTTTAAAAAATGTTTATTTATATATTTATTTATGTATTTATTAGATATATGTACACTGTAGCTGTCTTCAGACACTCCAGAAGAGGGTGTCAGATTCTGGAGAATCTAAATCCCTCTTATGGTCTGCATATTCGGTACATAAACACAGCCTTGCATATACTTCTAAAAATTTAAAGATGTGTGGGGCCACTGAGAGGGCTCAACAATTAACAGCATTGTCTCCTCTTTCAGAGAACCTGGGATAAACTACCAGCACCTTATGGTGGCCCATCTCCACTTCCAGGGGATAAGACAGACAGACAGACAGAGAGACAGAGATATGGATGGCAGGCCTGCCTGGTCTTTCTTTATTTCTTATACTTTTTAAAAAATGTTTATTTATTTATTTATTTATTTATTTATTTATTTATGTATTATTAGATATAAGTACACTGTAGCCGTCTTCAGACACTCCAGAAGAGGGTGTCAGATTCTAGAGAATCTAAATCCCTCTTATGGTCTGAATATGATGTACATAAACACAGCCTCACATATACTTCTAAAAATTATAAATAGGTGGGGCCACTGAAAAGACTCAACAATTAACAGCATTGTCTCCTCTTCCAGAGAACCTGGGATCAACTACCAGCACCTAAAAGGTGGC
Source organism: Mus caroli (assembly GCF_978045245.1). Classification (NCBI taxonomy): domain Eukaryota; kingdom Metazoa; phylum Chordata; class Mammalia; order Rodentia; family Muridae; genus Mus; species Mus caroli. The sequence continues at coordinate 950,784 of NW_028227282.1, read as the reverse complement.
CCATCTCCAGTTCCAGGGGATCAGACAGACAGACAGACAGACAGTGATAAGGATGGCAGGCCTGCCTGGTCTTTCTTTCTTTCTTATCCTTTTTTTAAAAAAATGTTTATTTATTTATTTATTTATTTATTTATTTATTTATTTATTTATTTATTTATTATTAGATATAAGTACACTGTAGCTGTTCAGACACTCCAGAAGAGGGTGTCAGATTCTGGAGAATCTAAATCCCTCTTATGGTCTGCATATGATGTACATAAACACAGCCTCACATATACTTCTAAAAATTTAAAGAAGGGTGGGGCCACTCTAAAAGCTCAACAATTAACAGCATTGTCTCCTCTTCCAGAGTACCTGGGATCAACTACCAGCAACTATATGGTGGCCCATCTCAAGTTCCAGGGGATCAGACAGAGAGACATACAGACAGTGATAAGGATGGCAGGCCTGCCTGGTCTTTCTTTCTTTCTTATCCTTTTTAAAAAAATGTTTATTTATATATTTATTTATATATTTATTAGATATATGTACACTGTAGCTGCTTTCAGACACTCCAGAAGAGGGTGTCAGATTCTGGAGAATCTAAATCCCTTTTATGGTCTCCATATGATGTACATAAACACAGCCTCGCATATACTTCTAAAAATTTAAAGATGTGTGGGGCCACTGAGAGGGCTCAACAATTAACAGCATTGTCTCCTCTTTCAGAGAACCTGGGATAAACTACCAGCACCTTATGGTGGCCCATCTCCAGTTCCAGTGGATCAGACAGACAGACAGACAGACAGAGAGACAGAGATAAGGATGGCAGGCCTGCCTGGTCTTTCTTTATTTCTTATACTTTTTAAAAATTGTTTATTTATTTATATATTTATTTATGTATTTATTAGATATAAGTACACTGTAGCCGTCTTCAGACACTCCAGAAGAGGGTGTCAGATTCTAGAGAATCTAAATCCCTCTTATGGTCTGAATATGATGTACATAAACACAGCCTCACATATACTTCTAAAAATTATAAATAGGTGGGGCCACTGAAATGACTCAACAATTAACATCATTGTCTCCTCTTCCAGAGAACCTGGGATCAACTACCAGCACCTAAAAGGAGGCCCATCTCCAGTTCCAGGGGATCAGACAGAAAGACAGACAGACAGTGATAAGGATGGCAGGCCTGCCTGGTCTTTCTTTCTTTCTTATCCTTTTTTAAAAAAAATGTTCGTTTATTTATTTATTTATTTATTTATTTATTTATTTATTTATTTATTTATTATTAGATATAAGTACACTGTAGCTGTTCAGACACTCCAGAAGAGGGTGTCAGATTCTGGAGAATCTAAATCCCTCTTATGGTCTGCATATGATGTACATAAACACAGCCTCACATATACTTCTAAAAATTTAAAGAAGGGTGGGGCCACTCTAAAAGCTCAACAATTAACAGCATTGTCTCCTCTTCCAGAGTACCTGGGATCAACTACCAGCAACTATATGGTGGCCCATCTCAAGTTCCAGGGGATCAGACAGAGAGACATACAGACAGTGATAAGGATGGCAGGCCTGCCTTGTCTTTCTTTCTTTCTTATCCTTTTTAAAAAAATGTTTATTTATATATTTATTTATATATTTATTAGATATATGTACACTGTAGCTGCTTTCAGACACTCCAGAAGAGGGTGTCAGATTCTGGAGACTCTAAATCCCTTTTATGGTCTGCATATGATGTACATAAACACAGCCTCGCATATACTTCTAAAAATTTAAAGATGTGTGGGGCCACTGAGAGGGCTCAACAATTAACAGCATTGTCTCCTCTTTCAGAGAACCTGGGATAAACTACCAGCACCTTATGGTGGCCCATCTCCAGTTCCAGTGGATCAGACAGACAGACAGACAGACAGAGAGACAGAGATAAGGATGGCAGGCCTGCCTGGTCTTTCTTTATTTCTTATACTTTTTAAAAATTGTTTATTTATTTATATATTTATTAGATATAAGTACACTGTAGCCGTCTTCAGACACTCCAGAAGAGGGTGTCAGATTCTAGAGAATCTAAATCCCTCTTATGGTCTGAATATGATGTTCATAAATACAGCCTCACATATACTTCTAAAAATTATAAATAGGTGGGGCCACTGAAAGGACTCAACAATTAACATCATTGTCTCCTCTTCCAGAGAACCTGGGATCAACTACCAGCACCTAAAAGGAGGCCCATCTCCAGTTCCAGGGGATCAGACAGAAAGACAGACAGACAGTGATAAGGATGGCAGGCCTGCCTGGTCTTTCTTTCTTTCTTATCCTTTTTTTAAAAAAATGTTCGTTTATTTATTTATTTATTTATTTATTTATTTATTTATTTATTTATTATTAGATATAAGTACACTGTAGCTGTTCAGACACTCCAGAAGAGGGTGTCAGATTCTGGAGAATCTAAATCCCTCTTATGGTCTGCATATGATGTACATAAACACAGTCTTACATATACTTCTAAAAATTTATAGAAGGGTGGGGCCACTCTAAAAGCTCAACAATTAACAGCATTGTCTCCTTTTCCAGAGTACCTGGGATCAACTACCAGCAACTATATGGTGGCCCATCTCCAGTTCCAGGGTATCAGACAGACAGACATACAGACAGTGATAAGGATGGCAGGCCTGCCTGGTCTTTCTTTCTTTCTTATCCTTTTTAAAAAAATGTTTATTTATATATTTATTTATGTATTTATTAGATATATGTACACTGTAGCTGCTTTCAGACACTCCAGAAGAGGGTGTCAGATTCTGGAGAATCTAAATCCCTCTTATGGTCTGCATATGATGTACATAAACACAGCCTCGCATATACTTCTAAAAATTTAAAGATGTGTGGGGCCACTGAGAGGGCTCAACAATTAACAGCATTGTCTCCTCTTTCAGAGAACCTGGGATAAACTACCAGCACCTTATGGTGGCCCATCTCCAGTTCCAGTGGATCAGACAGACAGACAGACAGACAGACAGAGAGACAGAGATAAGGATGGCAGGCCTGCCTGGTCTTTCTTTATTTCTTATACTTTTTAAAAAATGGTAATTTATTTATTTATTTATTTATTTATTTATTTATTTATTTATGTATTTATTAGATATAAGTACACTGTAGCCGTCTTCAGACACTCCAGAAGAGGGTGTCAGATTCTAGAGAATCTAAATCCCTCTTATGGTCTGAATATGATGTACATAAACACAGCCTCACATATACTTCTAAAAATTATAAATACGTGGGGCCACTGAAAGGACTCAACAATTAACAGCATTGTCTCCTCTTCCAGAGAAACTGGGATCAACTACCAGCACCTAAAAGGTGGCCCATTTCCAGTTCAAGGGGATCTGACAGACAGACAGACAGACAGTGATAAGGATTTCAGGCCTGCCTGGAATTTCTTTCTTTCTTATCCTTTTTTAAAAAAAAATGTTTGTTTATTTATTTATTTATTTATTTATTTATTTATTTATTATTAGATATAAGTACAATGTAGCTGTTCAGACACTCCAGAAGAGGGTGTCAGATTTTGGAGAATCTAAATCCCTCTTATGGTCTGCATATGATGTACATAAACACAGCCTCACATATACTTCTAAAAATTTAAACAAGGGTGGGGCCACTCTAAAAGCTCAACAATTAACAGCATTGTCTCCTCTTCCAGAGGACCTGGGATCAACTACCAGCAACTATATGGTGGCCCATCTCCAGTTCCAGGGGATCAGACAGACAGACATACAGACAGTGATAAGGATGGCAGGCCTGCCTGGTCTTTCTTTCTTTATTATCCCTTTTAAAAAAATGTTTATTTATATATTTATTTATGTATTTATTAGATATATGTACACTGTAGCTGTCTTCAGACACTCCAGAAGAGGGTGTCAGATTCTGGAGAATCTAAATCCCTCTTATGGTCTGCATATTCGGTACATAAACACAGCCTTGCATATACTTCTAAAAATTTAAAGATGTGTGGGGCCACTGAGAGTGCTCAACAATTAACAGCATTGTCTCCTCATTCAGAGAACCTGGGATAAACTACCAGCACCTTATGGTGGCCCATCTCCAGTTCCAGGGGATAAGACAGACAGACAGACAGAGAGACAGAGATATGGATGGCAGGCCTGCCTGGTCTTTCTTTATTTCTTATACTTTTTAAAAAATGTTTATTTATTTATTTATTTATTTATTTATGTATTTATTAGATATAAGTACACTGTAGCCGTCTTCAGACACTCCAGAAGAGGGTGTCAGATTCTAGAGAATCTAAATCCCTCTTATGGTCTGAATATGATGTACATAAACACAGCCTCACATATACTTCTAAAAATTATAAATAGTTGGGGCCACTGAAAAGACTCAACAATTAACAGCATTGTCTCCTCTTCCAGAGAACCTGGGATCAACTACCAGCACCTAAAAGGTGGCCCATCTCCAGTTCCAGGGGATCAGACAGACAGACAGACAGACAGTGATAAGGATGGCAGGCCTGCCTGGTCTTTCTTTCTTTCTTATCCTTTTTTTAAAAAAATGTTTATTTATTTATTTATTTATTTATTTATTTATTTATTTATTTATTATTAGATATAAGTACACTGTAGCTGTTCAGACACTCCAGAAGAGGGTGTCAGATTCTGGAGAATATAAATCCCTCTTATGGTCTGCATATGATGTAAATAAACACAGCCTCACATATACTTTTAAAAATTTAAAGAAGGGTGGGGCCACTCTAAAAGCTCAACAATTAACAGCATTGTCTCCTCTTCCAGAGTACCTGGGATCAACTACCAGCTACTATATGGTGGCCCATCTCCAGTTCCAGGGGATCAGACAGACAGACAGACATACAGACAGTGATAAGGATGGCAGGCCTGCCTGGTCTTTCTTTCTCTCTTATCCTTTTTAAAAAAATGTTTATTTATATATTTATTTATGTATTTATTAGATATAAGTACACTGTAGCTGTCTTCAGACACTCCAGAAGAGGGTGTCAGATTCTGGAGAATCTAAATCCCTTTTATGGTCTGCATATGATGTACATAAACACATCCTCACATATACTTCTAAAAATTTAAAGCTGTGTGGGGCCACTGAAAGGGCTCAACAATTAACAGCATTGTCTCCTCTTTCAGAGAACCTGGGATAAACTACCAGCACCTTATGGTGGCCCATCTCCAGTTCCAGTGGATCAGACAGACAGACAGAGAGACAGAGATATGGATGGCAGGCCTGACTGGTCTTTCTTTATTTCTTATACTTTTTAAAAAAATGTTTATTTATTCATTTATTTATTTATTTATGTATTTATTAGATATAAGTACACTGTAGCCGTCTTCAGACACTCCAGAAGATGGTGTCAGATTCTGGAGAATCTAAATCCCTCTTATGGTCTGAATATGATGTACATAAACACAGCCACACATATACTTGTAAAAATTAAAAATGGGTGGGGCCACTGAAAGTGCTCAACAATTAACAGCATTGTCTCCTCTTCCAGAGAAACTGGGATCAACTACCAGCACCTACAAGGTGGCCCATCTCCAGTTCCAGGGGATCATACAGACAGACATTCAGACAGTAATAAGGATGGCAGGCCTGCCTGGTCTTTCTTTCTTTCTTATCCTTTAAAAAATGTTTATTTATATATTTATTTATGGATTTATTAGATATTAGTACACTGCAGCTGTCTTCAGACACTCCAGAAGAGGGTGTCAAATTCTGGAATCTAAATCCCTCTTATGGTCTGCATATGATGTACATAAACACAGCCTCACATATACTTCTAAAAATTTAAAGATGTGTGGGGTCACTGAGAGGGCTCAACAATTAACAGCATTGTCTCCTCTTTCAGAGAACCTTGGATCAACTACCAGCAACTATATGGTGGCCCATCTCCAGTTCCAGGGGATCAGACAGACAGACAGACAGACAAGGATAATGATGGCAGGCCTACCTGGTCTTTCTTTCTTTCTTATCCTTTTTAAAAAATGTTTATTTATTTATTTATTTATTTATCTATTTATTTATTAGATATAAGTACACTGTAGCTGTTCAGACACTCCATAAGAGGGTGTCAGATTCTGGAGAATCTAAATCCCTCTTATGGTCTGCATATGATGTACATAAACACAGCCTCACATATACTTCTAAAAATTTAAAGATGGGTAGGGCCACTGATAGGGCTCAACAATTAAGAGCATTGTCTCCTCTTCCAGAGAACCTTGGATCAACTACCAGCAACTATATGGTGGCCCATCTCCAGTTCCCGGGGATCAGATAGACAGACAGAGAGACAGGCAGAGATATGGAATGCAGGCCTGCCTGGTCTTTCTTTCTTTCTTATCCTTTTTAAAAAATGTTTATTTATTTATATATTTATTTATCTATTTATTTATTAGATATAAGTACACTGTAGCTGTCTTCAGATACTCCAGAAGAGGGTGTCAGATTCTGGAGAATCTAAATCCCTCTTATGGTCTGCATATGATGTACATAAACACAGCCTCACATATACTTCTAAATATTTAAAGATGGGTAGGGCCACTGATAGGGCTCAACAATTAACAGCATTGTCTCCTCTTCCAGAGAACCTGGGATCAACTACCAGCAACTTTATGGTAGCCCAACTCCAGTTCCAGGGTATCAGACAGAGAGACAGACAGAGAGAGATAAGGATGGCAGGCCTGTCTGGTCTTTCTTTCTGTCTTATCATTTTAAAATAATGTTTGTTTATTTATTTATTTATTTATTTATGTATTTATTAGATATAAGTACACTGTAGTTGTATTCAGACACTCCAGAAGAGGGTGTCAGATTCTGGAGAATCTAAATCCCTCTTATGGTCTGCATATGATGTACATAAACACAGCCTAACATATACTTCTAAAAATTTAAAGATAGGTGGAGCCACTGAAAGGGCTCAACAATTAACAGCATTGTCTCCTCTTCCAGAGAACCTGGGATCAACTAACAGCAACTATATGGTGGCCCATCTCCAGTTCCAAGGGATCAGACAGACTGACAGACAGACAGACTGACAGAGATAAGGATGGCAGGCCTGCCTGGTCTTTCTTTCTTTCTTATCCTTTTAAAAAAATATTTATTTATTTATTTATTTATTTATTTATTTATTTATTTATTTATTTATTAGATATAAGTACACTGTAGCTGTCTTCAGACACTCCAGAAGAGGGTGTCAGATTCTGGAGAATCTAAATCCCACTTATGGTCTGCATATGATGTACATAAACACAGCCTCACATATACTTCTAAAAATTTAAAGAAGGGTGGGGCCATTCTTAAAGCTCAACAATTAACAGCATTGTCTCCTCTTCCAGAGTACCTGGGATCAACTACCAGCAACTATATGGTGGCCCATCTCCAGTTCCAGGGTATCAGACAGACAGACATACAGACAGTGATAAGGATGGCAGGCCTGCCTGGTCTTTCTTTCTTTCTTATCCTTTTTAAAAAATGTTTATTTATATATTTATTTATGTATTTATTAGATATAAGTACACTGTAGCTGTCTTCAGACACTCCAGAAGAGGGTGTCAGATTCTGGAGAATCTAAATCCCTCTTATGGTCTGCATATGATGTACATAAACACAGCCTCACATATACTTCTAAAAATTTAAAGATGTGTGGGGTCACTGAGAGGGCTCAACAATTAACAGCATTGTCTCCTCTTCCAGAGAACTTGGGATCAACTACCAGCAACTGCAAGGTGGCCCAGCTCCAGTTCCAGGAAATCAGACAGACAGACAGACAGACAGAGATTAGGATGGCAGGCCTGCCTGGTCTTTCTTTCTTTCTTATTCTTTTAAAATAATGTTTATTTATTTATTTATATTTATTTATATATGTATTTATTAGATATAAGTACACTGTAGTTGTCTTCAGACACTCCAGAAGAGGGTGTCAGATTCTGGAAAATCTAAATCCCTCTTATGGTCTGCATATGATGTACATAAACACAGCCTAACATATACTTCTAAAAATTTAAAGATATGTGGAGCCACTGAAAGGGCTCAACAATTAACAGCATTGTCTCCTCTTCCAGAGAACCTATGATCAACTTACAGCAACTATATGTTGGCCCATCTCCAGTTCCGAGGGATCAGACAGACTGACAGACAGATAGACTGACAGAGATAAGGATGGCAGGCCTGCCTGGTCTTTCTTTCTTTCTCATCCTTTTTAAAAAATGTTTATTTATTTTTTATATGTTTATTAGATATAAGTACACTGTAGCCGTCTTCAGACACTCCAGAAGAAGGTGTCAGATTCTGGAGAATCAAAATCCCTCTTATGGTCTGCATATGATGTACATAAACACAGGCTCACGTTTACTTCTTAAAATTTAAAGGTGGGGGGGCACTGAAAGGGCTCAGCAATTAACAGCATTGTCTCCTCTTTCAGAGAACCTGGGATCAACTACCTGCAACTATATGGTGGCCCATCTCCACTCCCAGGGGATCAGACAGACACACAGACAGACAAGGATAAGTATGGCAGGCCTGCCTGGTCTTTCTTTCTTTCTTATCCTTTTTAAAAAAATTGTATTTATTTATGTATTTATTAGATATAAGTACACTGTAGCTGTCTTCAGACACTCCAGAAGAGGGTGTCAGATTCTAATGAATCTAAATCCCTCTTCTGGTCTGCATATGATGTACATAAACACAGCCTCACATACACTTCTAAAAATTTAAAGATGGGTAGGGCCACTGATAGGGCTCAACAATTAACAGCATTGTCTCCTCTTCCAGAGAACCTGGGATCAACTACTAGCAACTATATGGTAGCCCATCTCCAGTTCCAGGGGATCAGACAGACAGACAGACAGACAGACAGAGATAAGGATGGCAGGCCTGCCTGGTCTTACTTTCTTTCTTATCCTTTTTAAAAAATGTTTATTTATTTATTTATTTATTTATTTATTTATTTATTATATATAAGTACACTGTAGCTGTCTTCAGACACTCCAGTAGAGGGTGTCAGATTCTGGAGAATCTAAATCCTCTTATAATCTGAATATGATGTACTTAAACACAGCTCACATATACTTCTAAATATTTAAAGAAGTGTGGGGCCACTAAAGGGCTCTACAATTAAGAGCATTGTCTCCTCTTCCAGAGAACCTTGGATCAACTACCAGCAACTATATGGTGGCCCATCTCCAGTTCCAGGGGATCAGACAGACAGACAGACAGACAGACAGAGATAAGGATGGCAGGCCTGCCTGTTCTTACTTTCTTTCTTATCCTTTTTAAAAAATGTTTATTTATTTATTTATTTATTACATATAAGTACACTGTAGCTGTCTTCAGACACTCCAGTAGAGGGTGTCAGATTCTGGAGAATCTAAATCCTCTTATAATCTGAATATGATGTACATAAACACAGCCTCACATATACTTCTAAATATTTAAAGAAGTGTGGGGCCACTGAAAGGGCTCATCAATTAACAGCATTGGCTCCTCTCCCAGAGAACCTTGGATCAATTACCAGCAACTATATGGTGGCCAATCTCCAGTTCCCGGGGATCAGATAGACAGACAGACAGACAGACAGAGATATGGATGGCAGGCCTGCCTGGTCTTTCTTTCTTTCTTATCCTTTTTAAAAAATGTTTATTTATTTATTTATTTATTTATCTATTTATTTATTAGATATAAGTACACTGTAGCTGTCTTCAGACACTCCAGAAGTGGGTGTCAGATTCTGGAGAATCTAAATCCCTCTTATGGTCTGCATATGATGTACATAAACACAGCCTCACATATACTTCTAAATATTTAAAGATGGGTGGCGCCACTGAAAGGGCTCAACAATTAACAGCATTGTCTCCTCTTCGAGAGAACCTGGGATCAACTACCAGCTTCTATTCGTGGCCCATCTCCAGTTCCCAGGGATCAGATAGACAGACAGACAGACAGACAGACAGACAGAGATATGGATGGCAGGCCTGCCTGTTCTTTCTTTCTGTCTTATCCTTTTTAAAAAATGTTTATTTATTTATTTATTTATTTAGTAGATATAAGTACACTGTGGCTGTTCAGACACTCCAGAAGAGGGTGTCAGATTCTGGAGAATCTAAATCCCTCTTATGGTCTGCATATGATGTACATAAACACAGCCTCACATATACTTCTAAAAATTTAAAGAATTGTGGAGCCACTCTAAAAGCTCAACAATTAACAGCATTGTCTCCTCTTCCAGAGTACCTGGGATCAACTACCAGCAACTATATGGTGGCCCATCTTCAGTTCCAGGGGATCATACAGACAGACATATAGACAGTGATAAGGATGGCAGGCCTGCCTGGTCTTTCTTTCTTTCTTATCCTTTTTAAAAAAATGTTTATTTACATATTTATTTATGTATTTATTTGATATAAGTACACTGTAGCTGTCTTCAGACACTCCAGAAGAGGGTGCCAGATTCTGGAGAATCTAAATCCCTCTTATGGTCTGCATATGATATACATAAACACAGCCTCACATATACTTCTAAAAATTTAAAGATGTGTGGGGCCACTGAGAGGGCTCAACAATTAATAGCATTGTCTCCTCTTTCAGAGAACCTGGGATAAACTACCAGCACCTTATGGTGGCCCATCTCCAGTTCCAGTGGATCAGACCTACAGACAGACAGAGAGACAGAGATAAGGATGGCAGGCCTGCCTGGTCTTACTTTCTTTCTTATCCTTTTAAAAAATGTTTATTTATTTATTTATTTATTTATTTATTTATTTATTTATTATATATAAGTACTCTGTAGCTATTCAGACACTCCAGAAGAGGGTGTCAGATTCTGGAGAATCTAAATCCCTCTTATGGTCTGCATAAGATGTACATAAACACAGCCTCACATATACTTCTAAAAATTTAAAGAAGGGTGGGGCCACTCTAAAAGCTCAACAATTAACAGCATTGTCTCCTCTTCCAGAGTACCTGGGATCAACTACCAGCAACTATATGATGGCCCATCTCAAGTTCCAGGGGATCAGACAGACAGACATACAGACAGTGATAAGGATGGCAGGCCTGCCTGGTCTTTCTTTCTTTCTTATCCTTTTTAAAAAAATGTTTATTTATATATTTATTTATGTATTTATTAGATATAAGTACACTGTAGCTGTCTTCAGACACTCCAGAAGAGGGTGTCAGATTCTGGAGAATCTAAATCCCTCTTATGGTCTGCATATGATGTACATAAACTCAGCCTCACATATACTTCTAAAAATTTAAAGAAGGGTGGGGCCACTCTAAAAGCGCAACAATTAACAGCATTGTCTCCTCTTCCAGAGTACCTGGGATCAACTACCAGCAACTATATGGTGGCCCTTCTCCAGTTCCAGGGGATCAGACAGACAGACATACAGACAGTGATAAGGATGGCAGGCCTGCCTGGTCTTTCTTTCTTTCTTATCCTTTTAAAAAATGTTTATTTATTTATTTATTTATTACATATAAGTACACTGTAGCTGTCTTCAGACACTCCAGTAGAGGGTGTCAGATTCTGGAGAATCTAAATCCTCTTATAATCTGAATATGATGTACATAAACACAGCCTCACATATACTTCTAAATATTTAAAGAAGTGTGGGGCCACTGAAAGGGCTCAACAATTAACAGCATTGGCTGCTCTCCCAGAGAACCTTGGATCAACTACCAGCAACTATATGGTGGCCAATCTCCAGTTCCCGGGGATCAGATAGACAGACAGACAGACAGACAGAGATATGGATGGCAGGCCTGCCTGGTCTTTCTTTCTTTCTTATCCTTTTTAAAAAATGTTTATTTATTTATTTATTTATTTATCTATTTATTTATTAGATATAAGTACACTGTAGCTGTCTTCAGACACTCCAGAAGTGGGTGTCAGATTTTGGAGAATCTAAATCCCTCTTATGGTCTGCATATGATGTACATAAACACAGCCTCACATATACTTCTAAATATTTAAAGATGGGTGGCGCCACTGAAAGGGCTCAACAATTAACAACATTGTCTCCTCTTCGAGAGAACCTGGGATCAACTACCAGCTTCTATTCGTGGCCCATCTCCAGTTCCCAGGGATCAGATAGACAGATAGACAGACAGACAGAGATATGGATGGCAGGCCTGCCTGTTCTTTCTTTCTGTCTTATCCTTTTTAAAAAATGTTTATTTATTTATTTATTTATTTAGTAGATATAAGTACACTGTGGCTGTTCAGACACTCCAGAAGAGGGTGGCAGATCATGGAGAATCTAAATCCCTCTTATGGTCTGCATATGATGTACATAAACACAGCCTCATATATACTTCTAAAAATTTAAAGAAGGGTGGAGCCACTCTAAAAGCTCAACAATTAACAGCATTGTCTCCTCTTCCAGAGTACCTGGGATCAACTACCAGCAACTATATGGTGGCCCATCTTCAGTTCCAGGGGATCATACAGACAGACATACAGACAGTGATAAGGATGGCAGGCCTGCCTGGTCTTTCTTTCTTTCTTATCCTTTTTAAAAAAATGTTTATTTATATATTTATTTATGTATTTATTTGATATAAGTACACTGTAGCTGTCTTCAGACACTCCAGAAGAGGGTGCCAGATTCTGGAGAATCTAAATCCCTCTTATGGTCTGCATATGATATACATAAACACAGCCTCACATATACTTCTAAAAATTTAAAGATGTGTGGGGCCACTGAGAGGGCTCAACAATTAATAGCATTGTCTCCTCTTTCAGAGAACCTGGGATAAACTACCAGCTTCTATTCGTGGCCCATCTCCAGTTCCCAGGGATCAGATAGACAGACAGACAGACAGACAGAGATATGGATGGCAGGCCTGCCTGTTCTTTCTTTCTGTCTTATCCTTTTTAAAAAATGTTTATTTATTTATTTATTTATTTAGTAGATATAAGTACACTGTGGCTGTTCAGACACTCCAGAAGAGGGTGTCAGATTCTGGAGAATCTAAATCCCTCTTATGGTCTGCATATGATGTACATAAACACAGCCTCACATATACTTCTAAAAATTTAAAGAAGGGTGGAACCACTATAAAAGCTCAACAATTAACAGCATTGTCTCCTCTTCCAGAGTACCTGGGATCAACTACCAGCAACTATATGGTGGCCCATCTTCAGTTCCAGGGGATCATACAGACAGACATACAGACAGTGATAAGGATGGCAGGCCTGCCTGGTCTTTCTTTCTTTCTTATCCTTTTTAAAAAAAATGTTTATTTATATATTTATTTATGTATTTATTAGATATAAGTACACTGTAGCTGTCTTCAGACACTCCAGAAGAGGGTGTCAGATTCTGGAGAATCTAAATCCCTCTTATGGTCTGCATATGATGTACATAAACTCAGCCTCACATATACTTCTAAAAATTTAAAGAAGGGTGGGGCCACTCTAAAAGCTCAACAATTAACAGCATTGTCTCCTCTTCCAGAGTACCTGGGATCAACTACCAGCAACTATATGGTGGCCCTTCTCCAGTTCCAGGGGATCAGACAGACAGACATACAGACAGTGATAAGGATGGCAGGCCTGCCTGGTCTTTCTTTCTTTCTTATCCTTTTTAAAAAATGTTTATTTATTTATTTATTTATTACATATAAGTACACTGTAGCTGTCTTCAGACACTCCAGTAGAGGGTGTCAGATTCTGGAGAATCTAAATCCTCTTATAATCTGAATATGATGTACATAAACACAGCCTCACATATACTTCTAAATATTTAAAGAAGTGTGGGGCCACTGAAAGGGCTCAACAATTAACAGCATTGGCTCCTCTCCCAAAGAACCTTGGATCAACTACCAGCAACTATATGGTGGCCAATCTCCAGTTCCCGGGGATCAGATAGACAGACAGACAGACAGACAGAGATATGGATGGCAGGCCTGCCTGGTCTTTCTTTCTTTCTTATCCTTTTTAAAAAATGTTTATTTATTTATTTATTTATTTATCTATTTATTTATTAGATATAAGTACACTGTAGCTGTCTTCAGACACTCCAGAAGTGGGTGTCAGATTCTGGAGAATCTAAATCCCTCTTATGGTCTGCATATGATGTACATAAACACAGCCTCACATATACTTCTAAATATTTAAAGATGGGTGGCGCCACTGAAAGGGCTCAACAATTAACAGCATTGTCTCCTCTTCGAGAGAACCTGGGATCAACTACCAGCTTCTATTCGTGGCCCATCTCCAGTTCCCAGGGATCAGATAGACAGACAGACAGACAGACAGAGATATGGATGGCAGGCCTGCCTGTTCTTTCTTTCTGTCTTATCCTTTTTAAAAAATGTTTATTTATTTATTTATTTATTTAGTAGATATAAGTACACTGTGGCTGTTCAGACACTCCAGAAGAGGGTGTCAGATTCTGGAGAATCTAAATCCCTCTTATGGTCTGCATATGATGTACATAAACACAGCCTCATATATACTTCTAAAAATTTAAAGAAGGGTGGAGCCACTCTAAAAGCTCAACAATTAACAGCATTGTCTCCTCTTCCAGAGTACCTGGGATCAACTACCAGCAACTATATGGTGGCCCATCTTCAGTTCCAGGGGATCATACAGACAGACATACAGACAGTGATAAGGATGGCAGGCCTGCCTGGTCTTTCTTTCTTTCTTATCCTTTTAAAAAAATGTTTATTTATATATTTATTTATGTATTTATTTGATATAAGTACACTGTAGCTGTCTTCAGACACTCCAGAAGAGGGTGCCAGATTCTGGAGAATCTAAATCCCTCTTATGGTCTGCATATGATATACATAAACACAGCCTCACATATACTTCTAAAAATTTAAAGATGTGTGGGGCCACTGAGAGGGCTCAACAATTAATAGCATTGTCTCCTCTTTCAGAGAACCTGGGATAAACTACCAGCACCTTATGGTGGCCCATCTCCAGTTCCAGTGGATCAGACAGACAGACAGACAGAGAGACAGAGATAAGGATGGCAGGCCTGCCTGGTCTTACTTTCTTTCTTATCCTTTTAAAAAATGTTTATTTATTTATTTATTTATTTATTTATTTATTTATTAGATATAAGTACTCTGTAGCTATTCAGACACTCCAGAAGAGGGTGTCAGATTCTGGAGAATCTAAATCCCTCTTATGGTCTGCATAAGATGTACATAAACACAGCCTCACATATACTTCTAAAAATTTAAAGAAGGGTGGGGCCACTCTAAAAGCTCAACAATTAACAGCATTGTCTCCTCTTCCAGAGTACCTGGGATCAACTACCAGCAACTATATGATGGCCCATCTCCAGTTCCAGGCGATCAGACAGACAGACATACAGACAGTGTTAAGGATGGCAGGCCTGCCTGGTCTTTCTTTCTTTCTTATCCTTTTTAAAAAAATGTTTATTTATATATTTATTTATGTATTTATTAGATATAAGTACACTGTAGCTGTCTTCAGACACTCCAGAAGAGGGTGTCAGATTCTGGAGAATCTAAATCCCTCTTATGGTCTGCATATGATGTACATAAACACAGCCTCACATATACTTCTAAAAATTTAAAGAAGGGTGGGGCCACTCTAAAAGCTCAACAATTAACAGCATTGTCTCCTCTTCCAGAGTACCTGGGATCAACTACCAGCAACTATATGGTGGCCCTTCTCCAGTTCCAGGGGATCAGACAGACAGACATACAGACAGTGATAAGGATGGCAGGCCTGCCTGGTCTTTCTTTCTTTCTTAGTCTTTTTAAAAAAATGTTTATTTATATATTTATTTATGTATTTATTAGATATAAGTACACTGTAGCTGTCTTCAGACACTCCAGAAGAGGGTGTCAGATTCTGGAGAATCTAAATACCTCTTATGGTCTGCATATGATGTACATAAACACAGCCTAACATATACTTCTAAAAATTAAAAGATGTGTGGGGCCACTGAAAGGGCTCAAAAATTAACAGCATTGTCTCCTCTTATAGAGAACCTGGGATCAACTACCAGCAACTATATGGTGGTCCATCTCCAGTTCCAGGGGATCAGACAGACAGACAGACAGACAGTGATAAGGGTGGCAGGCCTGCCTGGTCTTTCTTTCTTTCTTATCCTTTTTTTAAAAAAAATGTTTGTTTATTTATTTATTTATTTATTTATTTATTAGATATAAGTACACTGTAGCTGTTCACACACTGCAGAAGAGGGTGTCAGATTCTGGAGAATCCAAATCCCTCTTATGGTCTGCATATGATGTACATAAACACAGCCTCACATATACTTCTAAATATTTAAAGAAGGGTGGGGCCACTCTAAAAGCTCAACAATTAACAGCATTGTCTCCTCTTCCAGAGTACATGGGATCAACTACCAGCAACTATATGGTGGCCCATCTCCAGTTCCAGGGGATCATACAGACAGACATACAGACAGTGATAAGGATGGCAGGCCTGCCTGGTCTTTCTTTCTTTCTTATCCTTTTTTAAAAAAATTTTATTTATATATTTATTTATGGATTTATTAGAGATAAGTACACTGTAGCTGTCTTCAGACACTCCAGAAGAGGGTGTCAGATTCTGGAGAATCTAAATCCTCTTATAATCTGAATATGATGTACATAAACACAGCCTCACATATACTTCTAAATATTTAAAGAAGTGTGGGGCCACTGAAAGGGCTCAACAATTAACAGCATTGGCTCCTCTCCCAAAGAACCTTGGATCAACTACCAGCAACTATATGGTGGCCAATCTCCAGTTCCCGGGGATCAGATAGACAGACAGACAGACAGACAGAGATATGGATGGCAGGCCTGCCTGGTCTTTCTTTCTTTCTTATCCTTTTTAAAAAATGTTTATTTATTTATTTATTTATTTATCTATTTATTTATTAGATATAAGTACACTGTAGCTGTCTTCAGACACTCCAGAAGTGGGTGTCAGATTCTGGAGAATCTAAATCCCTCTTATGGTCTGCATATGATGTACATAAACACAGCCTCACATATACTTCTAAATATTTAAAGATGGGTGGCGCCACTGAAAGGGCTCAACAATTAACAACATTGTCTCCTCTTCGAGAGAACCTGGGATCAACTACCAGCTTCTATTCGTGGCCCATCTCCAGTTCCCAGGGATCAGATAGACAGACAGACAGACAGACAGAGATATGGATGGCAGGCCTGCCTGTTCTTTCTTTCTGTCTTATCCTTTTTAAAAAATGTTTATTTATTTATTTATTTATTTAGTAGATATAAGTACACTGTGGCTGTTCAGACACTCCAGAAGAGGGTGTCAGATCATGGAGAATCTAAATCCCTCTTATGGTCTGCATATGATGTACATAAACACAGCCTCACATATACTTCTAAAAATTTAAAGAAGGGTGGAGCCACTCTAAAAGCTCAACAATTAACAGCATTGTCTCCTCTTCCAGAGTACCTGGGATCAACTACCAGCAACTATATGGTGGCCCATCTTCAGTTCCAGGGGATCATACAGACAGACATACAGACAGTGATAAGGATGGCAGGCCTGCCTGGTCTTTCTTTCTTTCTTATCCTTTTTAAAAAAAATGTTTATTTATATATTTATTTATGTATTTATTTGATATAAGTACACTGTAGCTGTCTTCAGACACTCCAGAAGAGGGTGCCAGATTCTGGAGAATCTAAATCCCTCTTATGGTCTGCATATGATATACATAAACACAGCCTCACATATACTTCTAAAAATTTAAAGATGTGTGGGGCCACTGAGAGGGCTCAACAATTAATAGCATTGTCTCCTCTTTCAGAGAACCTGGGATAAACTACCAGCACCTTATGGTGGCCCATCTCCAGTTCCAGTGGATCAGACAGACAGACAGACAGAGAGACAGAGATAAGGATGGCAGGCCTGCCTGGTCTTACTTTCTTTCTTATCCTTTTAAAAAATGTTTATTTATTTATTTATTTATTTATTTATTTATTTATTTATTTATTTATTTATTAGATATAAGTACTCTGTAGCTATTCAGACACTCCAGAAGAGGGTGTCAGATTCTGGAGAATCTAAATCCCTCTTATGGTCTGCATAAGATGTACATAAACACAGCCTCACATATACTTCTAAAAATTTAAAAAAGGGTGGGGCCACTCTAAAAGCTCAACAATTAACAGCATTGTCTCCTCTTCCAGAGTACCTGGGATCAACTACCAGCAACTATATGATGGCCCATCTCCAGTTCCAGGCGATCAGACAGACAGACATACAGACAGTGTTAAGGATGGCAGGCCTGCCTGGTCTTTCTTTCTTTCTTATCCTTTTTAAAAAAATGTTTATTTATATATTTATTTATGTATTTATTAGATATAAGTACACTGTAGCTGTCTTCAGACACTCCAGAAGAGGGTGTCAGATTCTGGAGAATCTAAATCCCTCTTATGGTCTGCATATGATGTACATAAACACAGCCTCACATATACTTCTAAAAATTTAAAGAAGGGTGGGGCCACTCTAAAAGCTCAACAATTAACAGCATTGTCTCCTCTTCCAGAGTACCTGGGATCAACTACCAGCAACTATATGGTGGCCCTTCTCCAGTTCCAGGGGATCAGACAGACAGACATACAGACAGTGATAAGGATGGCAGGCCTGCCTGGTCTTTCTTTCTTTCTTAGTCTTTTTAAAAAAATGTTTATTTATATATTTATTTATGTATTTATTAGATATAAGTACACTGTAGCTGTCTTCAGGCACTCCAGAAGAGGGTGTCAGATTCTGGAGAATCTAAATACCTCTTATGGTCTGCATATGATGTACATAAACACAGCCTAACATATACTTCTAAAAATTAAAAGATGTGTGGGGCCACTGAAAGGGCTCAAAAATTAACAGCATTGTCTCCTCTTATAGAGAACCTGGGATCAACTACCAGCAACTATATGGTGGTCCATCTCCAGTTCCAGGGGATCAGACAGACAGACAGACAGACAGTGATAAGGGTGGCAGGCCTGCCTGGTCTTTCTTTCTTTCTTATCCTTTTTTTAAAAAAAATGTTTGTTTATTTATTTATTTATTTATTTATTTATTTATTAGATATAAGTACACTGTAGCTGTTCACACACTGCAGAAGAGGGTGTCAGATTCTGGAGAATCTAAATCCCTCTTATGGTCTGCATATGATGTACATAAACACAGCCTCACATATACTTCTAAATATTTAAAGAAGGGTGGGGCCACTCTAAAATCTCAACAATTAACAGCATTGTCTCCTCTTCCAGAGTACATGGGATCAACTACCAGCAACTATATGGTGGCCCATCTCCAGTTCCAGGGGATCATACAGACAGACATACAGACAGTGATAAGGATGGCAGGCCTGCCTGGTCTTTCTTTCTTTCTTATCCTTTTTTAAAAAAATTTTATTTATATATTTATTTATGGATTTATTAGAGATAAGTACACTGTAGCTGTCTTCAGACACTCCAGAAGAGGGTGTCAGATTCTGGAGAATCTAAATCCTCTTATAATCTGAATATGATATACATAAACACAGCCTCACATATACTTCTAAATATTTAAAGAAGTGTGGGGCCACTGAAAGGGCTCAACAATTAACATCATTGTCTCCTCTTCCAGAGAACCTTGGATCAACTACCAGCAAATATATGGTGGCCCATCTCCAGTTCCCGGGGATCAGATAGACAGACAGACAGACAGACAGAGATAAGGATGGCAGGCCTGCCTGGTCTTTCTTTCTTTCTTATCCTTTTTAAAAAAATGTTTATTTATATATTTATTTATGTATTTATTAGATATAAGTACACTGTAGCTGTCTTCAGACACTCCAGAAGAGGGTGTCAGACTCTGGAGAATCTAAATCCTCTTATAATCTGAATATGATGTACATAAACACAGCCTCAAATATACTTCTAAATATTTAAAAAGTGTGGGGCCACTGAAAGGGCTCAACAATTATCAGCATTGTCTCCTCTTCCAGAGAACCTGGGATAAACTACCAGCACCTTATGGTGGCCCATCTCCAGTTCCAGGGGATCAGACAGACAGACAGACAGACAGAGATAAGGATGGCAGGCCTGCCTGGTCTTACTTTCTTTCTTTTCCTTTTTCAAAAATGTTTATTTATTTATTTATTTATTTATTTATTTATTTATTTATGTATGTATGTATTTATTATATATAAGTACACTGTAGCTGTCTTCAGACACTCCAGTATAGGGTGTCATATTCTGGAGAATCTAAATCCTCTTATAATCTGAATATGATGTACATAAACACAGCCTCACATATACTTTTAAATATTTAAAGAAGTGTGGGGCCACTGAAAGGGCTCAACAATTAACAGCATTGTCTCCTCTTCCAGAGAACCTTGGATCAACTACCAGCAACTATATGGTGGCCCATCTCCAGTTCCCGGGGATCATATAGACAGACAAACAGACAGACAGAGATATGGATGGTAGGCCTGCCTGGTCTTTGTTTCTTTCTTATCCTTTTAAAAAAATGTTTATTTACTTATTTATTTATTTATCTATTTATTTATTAGATATAAGTACACTGTAGCTGTCTTCAGACACTCCAGAAGAGGGTGTCAGATTCTGGAGAATCTAAATCCCTCTTATGGTCTGCATATGATGTACATAAACACAACCTCACATATACTTCTAAATATTTAAAGATGGGTGGCGCCACTGAAAGGGCTGAACAATTAACAGCATTGTCTCCTCTTCCAGAGAACCTGGGATCAACTACCGGCAACTATTCGTGGCCCATCTCCAGTTCCCAGGGATCAGATAGACAGACAGACAGACAGACAGACAGACAGACAGACAGACAGACAGAGATATGGATGGCAGGCCTGCCTGGTCTTTCTTTCTGTCTTATCCTTTTAAAAAAATGTTTATTTATTTATTTATTTATTTATTTATTTATTTATTTATTTATTTATGTATTTATTAGATATAAGTACACTGTAGCTGTTCAGACACTCCAGAAGAGGGTGTCATATTCTTGAGAATCTAAATCTTTCTTATGGTCTGCATATGATGTACATAAACACAGCCTCACATATACTTCTAAAAATTTAAAGAAGGGTGGGGCCACTCTAAAAGCTCAACAATTAACAGCATTGTCTCCTCTTCCAGAATACCAGGGATCGACTACCAGCAACTATATGGTGGCCCATCTCCAGTTCCAGGGGATCAGACAGACAGACATACAGACAGTGCTAAGGATGGCAGGCCTGTCTGGTCTTTCTTTCATTCTTATCCTTTTTAAAAAAATGTTTATTTATATATTTATTTATGTATTTCTTAGATATAAGTACACTGTAGCTGTCTTCAGACAATCCAGAAGAGGGTGTCAGATTCTGGAGAATCTAAATCCCTCTTATGGTCTGCATATGATGTACATAAACAAAGCCTCACATATACTTCTAAAAATTTAAAGATGTGTGGGGCCACTGAGAGGGCTCAACAATTAACAGCATTGTCTCCTCTTTCAGAGAACCTGGGATAAACTACCAGCACCTTATGGTGGCCCAACTCCAGTTCCAGTGGATCAGACAGACAGACAGACAGAGAGACAGAGATAAGGATGGCAGGCCTGCCTGGTCTTACTTTATTTCTTATACTTTTAAAAAAATGTTTATTTATTTATTTATTCATTTATTTATGTATTTATTAGATATAAGTACACTGCAGCCGTCTTCAGACACTCCAGAAGAGGGTGTCAGATTCTGGAGAATCTAAATCCCTCTTATGGTTTGAATATGATGTACATAAACACAGCCTCACATATACTTCTAAAAATTAAAAATGGGTGGGGCCACTGAAAGGGCTCAACAATTAACAGCACTGACTCCTCTTCCAGAGAACCTGGGATCAACTACGAGCAACTATATGGTGGCCCATCTCCCGTTCCAGGGGATCAGGCAGACAGACATACAGACAGTGCTAAGGATGGCAGGCCTGTCTGGTCTTTCTTTCTTTCTTATCCTTTTTAAAAAAAATGTTTATTTATATATTTATTTATGTATTTATTAGATATAAGTACACTGTAGCTGTTCAGACACTCCAGAAGAGGGTGTCATATTCTTGAGAATCTAAATCTTTCTTATGGTCTGCATATGATGTACATAAACACAGCCTAACATATACTTCTAAAAATTAAAATATGTGTGGGGCCACTGAAAGGGCTCAACAATTAACAGCATTGTCTCCTCTTATAGAGAACCTGGTATCAACTACCAGCAACTATATGTTGGTCCATCTCCAGTTCCAGGGGATCAGAAGACAGACAGACAGACAGTGATAAGGATGGCAGTCTTCCTGGCCTTTCGTTCTTTCTTATCCTTTTTTTTAAAAAATGTTTGTTTATTTATTTATTTATTTATTTATTTATTTATTTATTTATTTATTTATTTATTTATTAGATATAAGTACACTGTAGCTGTTCAGACACTCCAGAAGAGGGTGTCAGATTCTGGAGAATCTAAATCCCTCTTATGGTCTGCATATGATGTACATAAACACAGCCTCACATATATTTCTAAAAATTTAAAGAAGAGTGGGGCCACTCTAAATGCTCAACAATTAACAGCATTGTCTCCTCTTCCAGAGTACCTGGGATCAACTACCAGCACCTATATGGTGGCCCATCTCCACTTCCAGGGGATCAGACAGACAGACATACAGACAGTGATAAGGATGGCAGGCCTGCCTGGTCTTTCTTTCTTTCTTATCCTTTTTAAAAAAATGTTTACTTATATATTTATTTATGTATTTATTAGATATAAGTACACTGTAGCTGTCTTCAGACACTCCAGAAGAGGGTGTCAAATTCTGAAGAATCTAAATCCCTCTTATGGTCTGCATATGATGTACATAAACAGAGCCTCACATATACTTCTAAAAATTTAAAGATTTGTGGGGACACTGAGAGGGCTCAACAATTAACAGCATTGTCTCCTCTTTCAGAGAACCTGGGATAAACTACCAGCACCTTATGGTGGCCCATCTCCAGTTTCAGTGGATCAGACAGACAGAGAGACAGAGAGACAGAGATAAAGATGGCAGGACTGCCTGGTCTTTCTTTATTTCTTATACTTTTTAAAAAATGTTTATTTATTTATTTATTTATGTATTTATTAGATATAAGTACACTGTACCCGTCTTCAGACACTCCAGAAGAGGATGACAGATTCTAGAGAATCTAAATCCCTCTTATGGTCTGAATATGATGTACATAAACACAGCATCACATATACTTCTAAAAATTAAAAATGGGTGGGGCCACTGAAAGGGCTCAACAATTAACAGCATTGTCTCCTCTTCCAGAGAACCTGGGATCAACTACCAGCAACTATATGGTGGCCCATCTCCAGTTCCAGTGGATCAGACAGACAGACAGACAGACAGAGATAAGGATGGCAGGCCTGCCTGGTCTTACTTTCTTTCTTATCCTTTTTCAAAAATGTTTATTTATTTATTTATTTATTTATTTATGTATTTATTAGATATAAGTACACTGTACCTGTCTTCAGACACTCCAGTATAGGGTGTCAGATTCTGGAGAATCTAAATCCTCTTATAATCTGAATATGATGTACATAAACACAGCCTCACATATACTTCTAAATATTTAAAGAAGTGTGGGGCCACTGAAAGGGCTCAACAATTAACAGCATTGTCTCCTCTTCCAGAAAACCTTGGATCAACTACCAGCAACTATATGGTGGCCCATCTCCAGTTCCCGGGGATCAGATAGACAGACAGACAGACAGACAGAGATATGGATGGCAGGCCTGCCTGGTCTTTCTTTCTTTCTTATCCTTTTAAAAAAATGTTTATTTATTTATTTATTTATTTATTTATCTATTTATTTATTAGATATAACAACATTGTAGCTGTTTTCAGACACTCCAGAAGAGGGTGTCAGATTCTGGAGAATCTAAATCCTCTTATAATCTGAATATGATGTACATAAACACAGCCTCACATATACTTCTAAAAATTTAAAGATGTGTGGGGCCACTGAGAGGGCTCAACAATTAACAGCATTGTCTCCTCTCTCAGAGAACCTGGGATAAACTACCAGCACCTTATGGTGGCCCATCTCGAGTTCCAGTGGATCAGACAGACAGACAGACAGACAGAGAGACAGAGATAAAGATGGCAGGCCTGCCTGGTCTTTCCTTATTTCTTATACTTTTTAAAAAAAGTTTATTTATTTATTTATTTATTTATTTATTTATTTATTTATTAGATATAACTACACTGTAGCCGTCTTCAGACACTCCAGAAGAGGGTGTCAGATTCTAGAGAATCTAAATCCCTCTTATGGTCTGCATATGATGTACATAAACACAGCCTCACATATACTTCTAAAAATTTAAAGATGGGTGGGGCCACTGAGAGGGCTCAACAATTAACAGCATAGTCTCCTCTTTCAGAGAACCTGGGATAAACTACCAGCACCTTATGGTGGCCCATCTCCAGTTCCAGTGGATCAGACAGACAGACAGACAGAGAGACAGAGAAAAGGATGGCAGGCCTGCCTGGTCTTTATTTCTTATACTTTTTAAAAAATGTTTATTTATTTATTTATTTATTTATTTATTTATTTATTTATTTATGTATTTATTAGATAAAAGTACACTCTAGCTGTTCAGACACTCCAGAAGAGGGTGTCAGATTCTGGAGAATCTAAATCCCTCTTATGGTCTGCATATGATGTACATAAACACAGCCTAACATATACTTCTAAAAATTATAAGATGTGTGCGGCCACTGAAAGGGCTCAACAATTAACAGCATTGTCTCCTCTTATAGAGAACCTGGGATCAACTACCAGCAACTATATGGTGTTCCATCTCCAGTTCCAGGGATCAGACAGACAGACAGACAGACAGTGATAAGGATGGCAGGCCTGCATGGTCTTTCTTTCTTTCTTATCCTTTTTAAAAAATGTTTATTTATTTATTTATTCATTTATTTATTTATTTATTTATTTATGTATTTATTAGATATAAGTACACTGTAGCTGTCTTCAGACTCTCCAGAAGAGGGTGTCAGATTCTGGAGAATCTATATCCCTCTTATGGTCCGCATATGATGTACATGAACACAGCCTCACATATACTTCTAAAAATTTAAAGATGGGTGGGCCCACTGAAAGGGCTCAACAATTAACAGCACTGTCTCCTCTTCCAGAGAACCTGGGATCAACTACCAGCAACTATATGGTGGCCCATCTCCAGTTCCAGGGTATCTGACAGATAGACAGACAGACAGACAGACAGACAAGGTGGCAGGCGTGCCTGGTCTTTCTTTCTTTCTTATCCTTTTTAAAAAATGTTTATTTATTTATTTATGTATTTATTAGATATAAGTACACTGTACCCGTCTTCAGACACTCCAGAAGAGGATGACAGATTCTAGAGAATCTAAATCCCTCTTATGGTCTGAATATGATGTACATAAACACAGCATCACATATACTTCTAAAAATTAAAAATGGGTGGGGCCACTGAAAGAGCTCAACAATTAACAGCATTGTCTCCTCTTCCAGAGAACCTGAGATCAACTACCAGCAACTATATGGTGGCCCATCTCCAGTTCCAGTGGATCAGACAGACAGACAGACAGACAGAGATAAGGATGGCAGGCCTGCCTGGTCTTACTTTCTTTCTTATCCTTTTTCAAAAATGTTTATTTATTTATTTATTTATTTATTTATTTATGTATTTATTAGATATAAGTACACTGTAGCTGTCTTCAGACACTCCAGTATAGGGTGTCAGATTCTGGAGAATCTAAATCCTCTTATAATCTGAATATGATGTACATAAACACAGCCTCACATATACTTCTAAAAATTTAAAGATGTGTGGGGCCACTGAGAGGGCTCAACAATTAACAGCATTGTCTCCTCTCTCAGAGAACCTGGGATAAACTACCAGCACCTTATGGTGGCCCATCTCCAGTTCCAGTGGATCAGAGAGACAGACAGACAGACAGAGAGACAGAGATAAAGATAGCAGGCCTGCCTGGTCTTTCCTTATTTCTTATACTTTTTTAAAAAAGTTTATTTATTTATTTATTTATTTATTTATTTATTTATTTATTTATTAGATATAACTACACTGTAGCCGTCTTCAGACACTCCAGAAGAGGGTGTCAGATTCTAGAGAATCTAAATCCCTCTTATGGTCTGCATATGATGTACATACACACAGCCTCACATATACTTCTAAAAATTTAAAGATGGGTGGGGCCACTGAGAGGGCTCAACAATTAACAGCATAGTCTCCTCTTTCAGAGAACCTGGGATAAACTACCAGCACCTTATGTTGGCCCATCTCCAGTTCCAGTGGATCAGACAGACAGACAGACAGAGAGACAGAGAAAAGGATGGCAGGCCTGCCTGGTCTTTATTTCTTATACTTTTTAAAAAATGTTTATTTATTTATTTATTTATTTATTTATTTATTTATTTATTTATTTATGTATTTATTAGATAAAAGTACACTCTAGCTGTTCAGACACTCCAGAAGAGGGTGTCAGATTCTGGAGAATCTAAATCCCTCTTATGGTCTGCATATGATGTACATAAACACAGCCTCACATATACTTCTAAAAATTTAAAGATGTGTGGGGAAACTGAAATGGCTCAACAATTAACAGCATTGTCTCCTGTACCAGAGAACCTGGGATCAACTAGCAGAAACTATATGGTGGCCCATCTCCAGTTCCAGGGGATCAGACAGACAGACAGACAGACAGAGATAAGGATTGCAGGCCTGCCTGATTTTTCTTTCTTTCTTATCCTTTTTAAAAAATGTTTATTTATTTATTTATTCATTTATTCATTTATTTGTTTATTTATGTATTTATTAGATATAAGTACACTATAGCTGTCTTCAGACTCTCCAGAAGATGTTGTCTACATATGATGTACATGAACACAGCCTCACATATACTTCTAAAAATTTAAAGATGTGTGGGGCCACTGAAAGGGCTCAACATTTAACAGCATTGTCTCCTCTTCCAGAGAACCTGGGATCAACTACCGGGCAACTATATGGTGGTCCATTTCCAGTTCCAGGGGATCAGGCAGACAAAGAGACAGACTGACAAGGGTGTTAGGCTTCCCTGGTTTTTCTTTCTTTCTGATCCTTTTTAAAAAATGTTTATGTATTTATTTATGTATTTATTCGATATAAGTACACTGTAGCTGTCTTCAGACACTCTAGAAGACGTTGTCATATTCTGGAGAATCTAAATCCCTCTTATGGTCGGCATAGTATGGACATAAACACAGATTCACATACACTTCTAAAAATTTAAGATGGGTGGGGCCACTGAAAGGGCTCAACAATTAACAGCATTGTCTCTTCTTCCAGAGAACCTGGGATCAACTACCAGCAACTATATGGTGGCCCATCTCCAGTTCCAGGGGATCAGACAGACAAACAGACAGACAGACAGACAGAGATAAGGACGGCAGGCCTGCCTGGTCTTTCTTTCTTTCTTATCCTTTTAAAATAATGTTTGTTTATTTATTTATTTATTTATTTATTTATGTATTTATTAGATATAAGTACACTGTAGTTGTCTTCAGACACTCCAGAAGAGGGTGTCAAATTCTGGAGAATCTAAATCCCTCTTATGGTCTGCATATGATGTACATAAACAGAGCCTAACATATACTTCTAAAAATTTAAGATAGGTGGAGCCACTGAAAGGGCTCAACAATTAACAGCATTGTCTCCTCTTCCAGAGAACCTGGGATCAACTAACAGCAACTATATGGGGGCCCATCTCCAGTTCCAAGGGATCAGACAGACAGACAGACAGACTGACAGAGATAAGGATGGAGGCCTGCCTGGTCTTTCTTTCTTTCTTATACTTTTTAAAAAATATTTATTTATTTATTTATTTATTTATTTATTTATTTATTTATTTATGTATTTATTAGATATAAGTACACTGTAGCTGTCTTCAGACACTCTAGAAGAGGGTGTCATCTTCTGGAGAATCTAAATCCCTCTTATGGTCTGCATATGATGTACATAAACACAGCCTCACATATACTTCTAAAAATTAAAAGATGGGTGGGCCCACTGAAAGGGCTCAACAATTAACAACATTGTCTCTTCTTACAGAGAACGTGGGATCAACTACCAGCAACTATATGGTGGCCCATCTCAAGTTCCAGGGGATAAGACAGACAGACAGACAGACAGAGATAAGGATGGCAGGCCTGCCTGATTTTTCTTTCTTTCTTATCCTTTTTAAAAAATGTTTATTTATTTATTTATTCATTTATTCATTTATTTATTTATGTATTTATTAGATATAAGTACACTGTAGCTGTCTTCAGACTCTCCAGAAGAGGGTGTCAGATTCTGGAGAATCTATATCCCTCTTATGGTCTGCATATGATGTACATGAACACAGCCTCACATATACTTCTAAAAATTTAAAGATGTGTGGGGCCACTGAAAGGGCTCAACAATTCACAGCATTGTCTCCTCTTCCAGAGAACCTGGGATCAACTACCAGCAACTATATGGTGACCCATCTCCAGTTCCAGGGGATCTGACAGATAGACAGACAGACAGACAGACAGACAGACAAGGTGGCAGGGCTGCCTGGTCTTTCTTTCTTTCTAATACTTTTTAAAAATGTTTATTTATTTATTTATTTATTTATTTATTTATTTATTTATTTATTTATTAGATATAAGTACACTGTAGCTATCTTCAGACTCTCCAGAAGAGGGTGTCAGATTCTGGAGAATCTATATCCCTCTTATGGTCTGCATATGATGTACATAAACACAGCCTCACATATACTTCTAAAAATTTAAAGATGTGTGGGGCCACTGAAAGGGCTCAACAATTAACAGCATTGTCTCCTCTTCCAGAGGACCTGGGATCAACTACCAGCAACTATATTTTGGCCAAATTCCAGTTCCAGGGATCAGACAGACATACATACAGTCAGACAGACAAGGATTGCAGGCCTGCCTGGTTTTTCTTTTTTTCTTATACATTTTAAAAATGTTTATTTATTTATATATGTATTTATTAGATATAAGTACACTGTAGCTGTCTTCAGGCACTTCAGAAGAGGGTGTCATATTCTGGAGAATCTAAATCCCTCTTATGGTCTGCATATGATGTACATAAACACAGCCTCACATATACTTCTAAAAATTAAAAGATGGGTGGGGCCACTGAAACGGCTCAACAATTAACAGCATTGTCTCCTCTACCAGAGAACCTGGGATCAACTAGCAGCAACTATATGGTGGACCATCTCAAGTTCCAGGGGATCAGACAGACAGACAGACAGACAGACAAGGATTGCAGGCCTGCCTGGTTTTACTTTCTTTCTTATCCTTTTTAAAAATGTTTATTTATTTATTTATTTATTTATTTATTTATTTATTTATTATATATAAGTACACTCTAGCTGTCTTCAGACACTCCAGAAGAGGGTGTCAGATTCTGGAGAATCTAAATCCCTCTTATGGTCTGCATATGATGTACATAAACACAGCCTCACATATACTTCTAAAAATTTAAGATGGGTGGGGCCACTGAAAGGGCTCACAATTAACAGCATTGTCTCTTCTTCAAGAGAACCTGGGATCAACTACCAGCAACTATATGGTGGCCCATCTCCAGTTCCAGGGGATCAGACAGACAGACAGACAGACAGACAGAGATAAGGATGGCAGGCCTGCCTGGTCTTTCTTTCTTTCTTATCCTTTTAAAATAATTTTTGTTTATTTATTTATTTATTTATTTATTTATTTATTTATTTATTTATTTATTAGATATAAGTACACTGTAGTTGTCTTCAGACACTCCAGAAGAGGGTGTCAAATTCTGGAGAATCTAAATCCCTCTTATGGTCTGCATATGATGTACATAAACACAGCCTAAAATATACTTCTAAAAATTTAAAGATAGGTGGAGCCACTGAAAGGGCTCAACAATTAACAGCAATGTCTCCTCCTCCAGAGAACCTGGGATCAACTAACAGAAACTATATGGTGGCCCATCTCCAGTTCCAAGGGATCAGAGAGACAGACAGACAGACTGACAGAGATAAGGATGGAGGCCTGCCTGGTCATTCTTTCTTTCTTATACTTTTAAAATAATTTTTGTTTATTTATTTATTTATTTATTTATTTATTTATTAGATATAAGTACACTGTAGCTGTGTTCAGACACTCTAGAAGAGGGTGTCATCTTCTGGAGAATCTAAATCCCTCTTATGGTCTGCATATGATGTACATAAACAGAGCCTCACATATACTTCTAAAAATTTAAAGATGGGTGGGGCCACTGAAAGGGCTCAACAATTAACAGCATTGTCTCCTCTTCCAGAGGACCTGGGATCAACTACCAGCAACTATATTGTGGCCCAATTCCAGTTCCAGGGGATCAGAGAGACATACATAGAGACAGACAGACAAGGATTGCAGGCCTGCCTGGTTTTTCTTTCTTTCTCATACATTTTATAAATGTTTATTTATTTATATATGTATTTATTAGATATAAGTACACTGTAGCTGTCTTCAGGCACTTCAGAAGAGGGTGTCATATTCTGGAGAATCTAAATCCCTCTTATGGTCTGCATATGATGTACATAAACACAGCCTCACATATACTTCTAAAAATTTAAAGATGTGTGGGGCCACTGAAACGGCTCAACAATTAACAGCATTGTCTCCTATACCAGAGAACCTGGATCAACTAGCAGCAACTATATGGTGGCCCATCTCCAGTTCCAGGGGATCAGACAGACAGACAGACAGACAGACAAGTATTGCAGGCCTGCCTGTTTTTACTTTATTTCTTATCCTTTTTAAAAAATGTTTGTTTATTTATTTATTTATTTATTTATTTATTTATTTATTATATAAAAGTACACTGTAGCTGTCTTCAGACACTCCAGAAGAGGGTGTCAGATTCTGGAGAATCTAAATCCCTCTTATGGTCTGCACATGATGGACATAAACACAGATTCTCATACACTTCTAAAAATTTAAGATGGGTGGGGCCACTGAAAGGGCTCACAATTAACAGCATTGTCTCTTCTTCCAGAGAACCTGGGATCAACTACCAGCAACTATATGGTGGCCCATCTCCAGTTCCAGGGGTTCAGACAGACAGACAGACAGACAGACAGAGATAAGGATGGCAGGCCTGCCTGGTCTTTCTTTATTTCTTTTCGTTTTAAAATAATGTTTATTTATTTATTTATTTATTTATTTATTTATTTATTTATTTATGTATTTATTAGATATAAGTACACTGTAGTTATCTTCAGACACTCCTGAAGAGGGTGTCAAATTCTGGAGAATCTAAATCCCTCTTATGGTCTGCATATGATGTACATAAACACAGCCTAAAATATACTTCTAAAAATTTAAAGATAGGTGGAGCCACTGAAAGGGCTCAACAATTAACAGCAATGTCTCCTCTTCCAGAGAACCTGGGATCAACTACCATCAACTTTATGGTGGCCCATCTCCAGTTCCAAGGGTTCAGAGAGACAGACAGACAGACTGACAGAGATAAGGATGGAGGCCTGCCTGGTCATTCTTTCTTTCTTATACTTTAAAAAAATATATTTATTTATTTATTTATTTATTTATTTATTTAATTATGTATTTATTAGATATAAGTACACTGTAGCTGTGTTCAGACACTCTAGAAGAGGGTGTCATCTTCTGGAGAATCTAAATCCCTCTTATGATCTGCATATGATGTACATAAACAGAGCCTCACATATACTTCTAAAAATTTAAAGATGGGTGGGGCCACTGAAAGGGCTCAACAATTAACAGCATTGTCTCTTCTTCCAGAGAACATGGGATCAACTACCATCAACTTTATGGTGGCCCATCTCCAGTTCCAGGGGATCAGACAGACAGACAGACAGAGATAAGGAGGGCAGGCCTGCCTGGTCTTTCTTTCTTTCTTATCCTTTTAAAATAATGTTTATTTATTTATTTATTTATTTATTTATTTATTAGATATAAGTACACTGTAGTTGTCTTCAGACACTCCAGAAGAGGGTGTCAGATCCTGGAGAATCTAAATCCCTCTTATGGTCTGCATATGATGTACATAAACACAGCCTAACATATACTTCTAAAAATTTAAAGATAGGTGGAGCCACTGAAAGGGCTCAACAATTAACAGCATTGTCTCCTCTTCCAGAGAACCTGGGATCAACTACCAGCAACTATATGGTGGCCCATCTACAGTTCCAGGGGATCAGACACACAGAGAGACAGACAGACACTGTAGGACCCAGAATATGGCAAGAAACCCTGAGAAAGGTGGAAAATTAATAATACACTCTGTAGTACCCAGAATATGGCAAGAAACCCTCATAAAAGTAGAAAATTAAAAACTCACACTTAAGGACCTCAAATATGGCAAGAAAACCTGAAAAATGTGGAAAATGAGAATAATCACAGTGTAGGAACCAGAATTCCGAAAATACTTGAAAAATGTCGTAAATGAGAAAATCACATTTTAGGACCCAGAATATGGGGAGAAACCCTGAGAAACGTGGAAAATTAAAAATACACTCTGTAGCACTGAGAATATGGCAAGAAACCCTCAACAAAGTAGAAAATTAAAAACTCACACTGAAGGATCCCGAATATGGCGCGAAAACATGAAAAAGGTAGAAAATGAGAATAATCACACTGTATTACCCAGAATTACAAAAACATGAAAAACATCGAAAATGAGAAAATCACACTTGTAGGACCCAAAATACGGAAAAACTTGAAAAACGTGGAAAATGAGAAAATCACACTGGAGAAACCAGAATATGCCGAACAACCATGAAAAACCTGAAAATTAAAAATTCACACTATTGGACACAGAATATGGTGAGAAACCATGAAAAGACTGGACAATTAAAAATTCACACTTCATTACCCAGATATGGAGAGAAATACTGAAAACCGTGGGAAAAAATTCACACTGAAGGACCTGGAATACGGCAAGAGACCCTGAAAAAACATGGAAATGAGAAAATCACACAGTACGACCCAGAATATGACGAAAAAACCTGAAAAAGATAAAATATTAAAATATCACACGGAAGGACCCGGAATATGGCGAAAAACCTGAAAAACGAGGAAGATAAAAAACTCACACTGAAGGACACAGAATATGGCGAGAAAACCTGAAAAAAGTAGAAAATTAAAAATTCACACTGAAAGACCCCGAATATGGTTTGAAAACCTGAAAAAGGTGGAAAATGAGAATAATCACACTGTAGGACCCAGATTATGCCCAGAAACCCTGAAAACGTGTAAAATTAAAAAAAACATGCTGTAGGACCCAGAATATGGCGAGAAAACCTGAAAAAAGTAGAAAATTAAAAATTCACACTGAAGGACCCCGAATATGGTGAGAAAACCTGAAAAAGGTGGAAAATGAGAATAATCACACTGTAGGACCCAGATTTTGCCCAGAAACCCTGAAAACGTGGAAAATTAAAAATACATGCTGTAGGACCCAGAATATGGCGAGAAACCCTGAAAAAAGTTCAAAATTACAAACTCACACTGTAGGACCCCAAATATGGCGAGAAACCCTGAAAAAGGTGCAAAATGAGAAAATCACATTTCAGGACCCAGAATATGCCGAGAAAATGTGAAAAACGTGAAAATTAAAAATTCACACTAACGGACCCAGAATATGGCGAGAAAAAGTTAATAAAAAAGTAGAAAATTAAAATCTCACAGTGAAGGAGCCCAAACATGGCGAGAAAACCTGAAAAAGGTGGAAAATGAGAAAATCACACTGTAGGATCCAGAATATGGTGAGAAACCCTGAAGAAAGTAGAAAAATACAAACTGACACTGAAGGACCCCAAATATGGGGAGAAAACCTGAAAAAGGTGGAAAATAAGAAAATCACACTGCAGGACCCAGAATATTTCAAGAAACACTGAAAAACGTGAAAATTAAAAACTCACACTGTTGGACACAGAATATGGCGAGAAACCATGAAAAAAAGTGGATAATTAAAATTCACACTGTATTACCCATAATATGGGGAGAAATACTGAAAAACGTGGAAAATTAAAAATCCACACTGAAGGACCTGGAATATGGCAAGAAAACCTGAAAACGTGGAAATGAGAAAATCACAGTGTAGGACCCAGAATATGAAGAAAAAACCTGAAAAACGTGGAAAATGAAAAATACATACTATAGGACACAGTTTATGGCGAGAAACCCTGAAAGAGTAGAAAATTAAAAACTCACACTGAAGGACCCCAAATATGGCAAGAAACCCTGAAAAAAGTAGAAAATTACAAACTGACACTGAAGAACCCCAATTATGGCCAGAAAACCTGAAAAAGTTGGAAAATGAGAAAATCACACTGTAGGACCCAGAATTACGAAAAAACTTGAAAAACGTCCAAAATAATAAAATCACACTGCAGGACCCAGAATATGCCGAGAAACATTGAAAAACATGAAAATTAAAAATTGACACTGTCAGACACAGAATAAGGGAGAAACCATGAAAAAAGTGGAAAATTAAATATTCACACTGCATTACCCAGAATATGGCGAGAAATACTAAAAAACGTGGAAAATTAAAAATTCACACTGAAGGACATGGAATATGGCAAGAAAACCTGAAAAAGTGGAAATGAGAAAATCACACTGTAGGACCCAGAATATGAGAAAAAATCTGAAAAAGGTGGAAAATTAAAAATTCACACTGAAGGATCCGGAATATGGTGAAAAAACCTGAAAAACGAGGAAAATTAAAAACTCACACTGAAGGACCCAGAATATGGCGAGAAACCCTGAAAGAGTAGAAATTTAAAAACTCACACTGAAGGACCCCAAATATGGCGAGAAAACCTGAAAAATGGGGAAAATGAGAATAATCACATTGAGGGACCCAGAATTGGGAAAAAACTTGAAAAACCTCAAAAATGAGAAAATCACACTGCAGGACCCAGAATATGCCTAGATTCCCTGAAAACCTGGAAAATTAAAAATACAAGCTGTAGGACCAAGAATATGGAGAGAAGCCCTGAAAAAGTAGAAAATTAAAAACTCACACTGAAGGACCCCAAATATGTCGAGAAAACCTGAAAAATTTGGAAAATGAGAAAGTCACACTGTAAGACCCAGAATATGACGAAAAAACCTGAAAAATGTGGCAAATTAAAAATTCACACAGAAGGACCTGGAATATGTCAAGAAAACCTGAAAAATTGGAAATGAGAAAATCACACTGTAGGACCCAGAATATGACGAAAAAACCTGAAAAACGTGGAAAAATAAAAATTCACACTGAAGGACCCAGAATATGGTGAGAATACCTGAAAAACGAGGAAAATTAAAAACTCACACTGAATGACCCAGAATACGGCGAGAAACCATGAAAGAGTAGAAAATTAAAAATTCACACTGACGGACCCCAAATATGGCGAAAAAACCTGAAAAATGAGGAAAATGAGAAAATCACATTGTAAGACCCAGAATATGACGAAAAAACCTGAATAATGTGGAAAATAAAAAATTCACAGTGAAGGACACGGAATATGGCGAGAATACCTGAAAAACGAGGAAAATTAAAAACTCATACTGAAGGACACAGAATATGGCGAGAAACCTTGAAAAAAGTAGAAAATTAAAAATTCACACTGAAAGACCCCAAATATGTCGAGAAAACCTGATAAAGGTGGAAAATGAGAATAATCACACTGTAGGACCCAGAATTGCCAAAAAACTTGAAAAACCATAAAAATGAGAAAATCACACTGCAGGACACAGAATATGCCGAGAAACCCTGAAAACGTGGAAAATTAAAAATTAACACTGAAGGACCTGGAATATGGCAAGAAAACCTGAAAAACGTGGAAATGAGAAAAATCACAGTGTAGGACCCAGAATATGAAGAAAAAACCTGTAAAACTTGAAAAATTAATAATTCACACTGAAGAACCCAGAATATTGTGAGAAAATCTGAAAAACGTCGAAAATGAAAAATACACACTGTAGGACCCAGAACATGGCAAGAAACCCTGAAAGAGTAGAAAATTAAAAACTCACACTGAAGGACCCCAAATATGGCAAGAAACCCTGAAAAAAGTAGAAAATTACAAACTGACACTGAAGAACCCCAATTATGGCGAGAAAACATGAAAAAGGTGGAAAATGAGAAAATCACACTGTAGGACCCAGAATTACGAAAAAACTTGAAAATATCGAAAATGAGAAAATCACACTGTAGGACCCAGAATATGCCAAGAAACCCTGAAAACGTGAAAAATTAAAAATACAACGTTTAGGACCCAGAATACGGCGAGAAACCCTGAAAAACTTAGAAAATTACAAACTCACACTGAAGGACCCGAAAAATGGCTAGAAAGGCTGAAAAAGGTGGAAAATGAGAAAATCACACTGTAGGACCCAGAATTACGAAAAAACTTGAAAAATGTGGAAAATGAGAAAATCACACTGTAGGACCCAGAATATGCCGAGAAACGCTGAAAAAAGTGAAACATTAAATATTCACACTGTCGGACCAAGAATATTACCAAAAAAAAACCTTAAAAACGTGGAAAATTAAAAATTTACACTGTGGGACCCAGAATATGGCGAGAAACACTGAAAAATGTGGAAAATTAAATTCACACTGTAGGAACCAGAATATGCCGAGAAAACCTGAAAAAGTTTGAAAATGAAAAAATCACACTGTGGGACTGAGAATATGATGAAAAAAAAAAACTTAAAAACATGGAAAATTAAAAACTCCCACTGAAAAACCTAGAATATGGCAAGAAACCCTGAAAAAGGTGGAAAATGAGAAATTCACACTGTAGGACCCAGAATATGATGATAAACACTGAAAAATATTGAAAAATAAAAATTCACACTATAGGACCAGAATATGGAAAAAAACCTTGAAAAACGTGGAAAATTAAAAATTCACACTGCAGGACCCAGAATATGCTGAGAAAACCTGAAAAAGGTGGAAAATGAGAAAATCACACTGTAGGACGGAGAATTGGGGAAAAAAACTTGAAAAAAGTCAAAAATTGGAAAATCGCACAGTAGGAGCCAGAATATGCCAGAAACCCTGAAAACGTGGAAAATTAAAAATACACGCTGTAGGATTCAGAATATGGCAATAAACCCTGAAAGAAGTAGAAAATTAAAAACTCACACTGAAGGACCCGGAATATGGCGAGAAAACCTGAAAAATGTGGAAAATGAGAAAATCAACCTGTAGGACATAGAAATGCGAAAAAACTTAAAAAAGTGGAAAATGAGAAAATCACATTGTAGGACCCAGAATATGCCAAGAAACCCTGAAAAACGAGAAAAAATAAAAATATGCTTTTTGGAGCCAGAATATTGCAAGAAACACAGTAAAAAGTAGAAAATTAAAAACTCACACTGAAAGACACCGAATATGGCAAAAAACCTGAAAAAGGTGGAAAATGAGTATAATCACACTGTAGGACACAGAATAGCGATAAAACTTGAAAAACGTGCCCAGAATATGGCGAGAAATACTGAAAAACGTGGAAAATTAAAAATTCAGACTGAAGGACCTGGAATATGGCAAGAAAACCTGAAAAACGAGGAAATGGGAAAATCACACTGTAGGAGCCAGAATATGCCGAGAAACCTTGAAAAACGTGGAAAATTAAAAATACACTCTGTAGGACCCAGAATATGGCGAGAAACCCTGAAAAAAGTAGAAAATTAAAAACTCACATTGAAGGACCCCGAATATGGCGAGAAAACCTGAAAAAGGTGGAAAATGAGAAAATCACACTGTAGGACCCATAATATTACAAAAAACTTGAAAGAAGTGGAAAATTAAAAATTCACAGTGAAGGACCCAGAATATGGCGAGAAAACCTGAAAAACGAGGAAAATTCAAAATTCACACTGTAGGACCCAGAATATGGCTAGAAAACCTGAAAAAGTTGGAAAATGAGAATAATCACACTGTAGGACCAAGATATGTGAAAAAAACTTGAAAAATTTCAAAATTGAGAAAATCACACTGTAGGACCCAGAATATGCTGAGAAACACTGAAAAACGTGGAAAATTAAAAATACACGCTGTAGGACCCATAATATGTCGAGAAACCCTGAAAAATTAGAAATGTAAAAACTCACACTGAAGGACCCCAAATATGGCAAGAAAACATGAAAAAGGTGAAAAAAGAGAAAATCACACTGTAGGACCCAGAAATATGAAAAAACTTGAAAAATGTGGAAAATGAGAAAATCACACTGCAGAAATCAGAATATGCCGAACAACCATGAAAAACCTGAAAATTAAAAATTCACACAGTCGGACACAGAATATGGTGAGAAACCATGAAAAAAGTGGACAATTAAAAATTCACAATTTATTACCCAGATATGGCGAGAAATACTGAAAACCGTGGAAAAAAATTCACACTGAAGGACCTGGAATACGGCAAGTGACCCTGAAAAACATGGAAATGAGAAAAATCACACAGTAGGACCCAGCATATGGCGAGAAAACCTGAAAAAAGTAGAAAATTAAAAATTCACACTGAAGGACCCCGAATATTGCAAGAAAACCTGAAAAGGGTGGAAAATGAGAATAATCAATCTGTAGGACCCAGCTTATGCCTAGAAACCCTGAAAACGTGGAAAATTAAAAATACATGCTGTAGGACCCAGAATATGGTGTGTAACCCTGAAAAAAGTTGAAAATAACAAACTCACACTGTAGGACCCCAAATATGGCGAGAAACCCTGCAAAAGGTGGAAAATGAGAAAATCACACTGCAGGATCCAGAATATGCCGAGAAAATGTGAAAAACGTGAAAATTAATAATTCACACTAACGGACCCAGAATATGGCGAGAAACACTTAATAAAAAAGTAGGAAATTAAAAACTCACAGTGAAGGAGCCCAAACATGACCAGAAAAACCTGAAAAAGGTGGAAAATGAGAAAATCACACTGTAGGATCCAGAATATGGCAAGAAATCCTGAAAAAAGTAGAAAAATAAAAACTCACACTGAAGGACCCCAAATATGGCAAGAAAACCCGAAAAAGGTGGAAAATGAGAAAATCACACAGTAGGACCCAGAATTACAAAAAAACTTGAAAAAAGTGGAAAATGAGAAAATCACACTGCAGGACCAAGAATATTTAGAGAAATCCTGAAAAACGTGAAAATTAAAAATTCACACTCCAGGACCTAGAATATGCCGAGAAACCCTGAAAAACGTGAAAATTAAAAATTCACATTATCGGACCCAGAATATCGTTAGAAACCCTGAAAAACGTGAAAATTAAAAATTCAACTGAAGGACCCGGAATATGGCGAGAAACCCTGAAAAAAGTAGAAAACTAAAAATTCACACTGAAGTACCCGGAATATGGCGAGAAAACCTGAAAAGGTGGAAAATGAGAATAATCACAGTGTAGGACCCAGAATTGCACAAAAAAAAAAAACTTGAAAAACATCGTAAATGAGAAAATCACACTGTAGGACCCAGAATATGGCAAGAAACCCTGAGAAACGTGGAAAATTAATAATACACTCTGTAGTACCCAGAATATGGCAAGAAACCCTCAAAAAAGTAGAAAATTAAAAACTCACACTGAAGAACCCCAAATATGGCAAGAAAACCTGAAAAATGTGGAAAATGAGGATAATCACAGATTAGGACCCAGAATTGCGAAAATACTTGAAACGTCTTAAATGAGAAAATCACATTTT
>NW_028227282.1:782506-910865 GCF_978045245.1 Mus caroli | reverse complement strand
ATATTCAGGGTCCTTCAGTGTGAGTTTTTAATTTTCTACTTTTTTGAGCGTTTCTTGCCATATTCTGGGTGCTACAGAGTGTATTTTTAATTTTCCACGTTTCTCAGGGTTTCTCGCCATATTCTGGGTCCTACAGTGTGATTTTCTCATTTTCCATGATTTTCATGTTTTTTTCGCTATTCTGGGTCCTACAGTGTGATTATTCTCATTTTCCACCTCTTTCAGGTTTTCTCACCATATTCGGGGTCCTTCATTGTGAGTTTTTAATTTTCTACTTTGTTGAAGGTTTCTTGCCATATTCTCGGTGCTACAGAGTGTATTTTTAATTTTCTACGTTTCTCGGGGTTTCTCGCCATATTCTGGGTCCTAAAATGTGATTTTCTCATTTACGACGTTTCAAGTATTTTCGCAATTCTGGGTCCTAATCTGTGATTATTCTCATTTTCCACATTTTTCAGGTTTTCTTGCCATATTTGGGGTTCTTCAGTGTGAGTTTTTAATTTTCTACTTTTTTGAGGGTTTCTTGCCATATTCTGGGTACTACAGAGTGTATTATTAATTTTCCACGTTTCTCAGGGTTTCTTGCCATATTCTGGGTCCTACAGTGTGATTTTCTCATTTACGATGTTTTTCAAGTTTTTTTTTTTTGTGCAATTCTGGGTCCTACACTGTGATTATTCTCATTTTCCACCTTTTCAGGTTTTCTCGCCATATTCCGGGTACTTCAGTGTGAATTTTTAGTTTTCTACTTTTTTCAGGGTTTCTCGCCATATTCCGGGTCCTTCAGTTGAATTTTTAATTTTCACGTTTTTCAGGGTTTCTAACGATATTCTGGGTCCGATAATGTGAATTTTTAATTTTCACGTTTTTCAGGGTTTCTCGGCATATTCTAGGTCCTGGAGTGTGAATTTTTAATTTTCACGTTTTTCAGGATTTCTCTAAATATTCTTGGTCCTGCAGTGTGATTTTCTCATTTTCCACTTTTTTCAAGTTTTTTTGTAATTCTGGGTCCTACTGTGTGATTTTCTCATTTTCCACCTTTTTCGGGTTTTCTTGCCATATTTGGGGTCCTTCAGTGTGAGTTTTTATTTTTCTACTTTTTTCAGGATTTCTTGCCATATTCTGGATCCTACAGTGTGATTTTCTCATTTTCCACCTTTTTCAGGTTTTTCTGGTCATGTTTGGGCTCCTTCACTGTGAGTTTTTAATTTCCTACTTTTTTATTAAGTGTTTCTCGCCATATTCTGGGTCCGTTAGTGTGAATTATTAATTTTCACGTTTTTCACATTTTCTCGGCATATTCTGGATCCTGCAGTGTGATTTTCTCATTTTCCACCTTTTGCAGGGTTTCTCGCCATATTTGGGGTCCTACAGTGTGAGTTTGTTATTTTCAACTTTTTTCAGGGTTACACACCATATTCTGGGTCCTACAGCATGTATTTTTAATTTTCCACGTTTTCAGGGTTTCTAGGCATAAGCTGGGTCCTACAGATTGATTATTCTCATTTTCCACCCTTTTCAGGTTTTCTTGCAATATTCGGGGTCCTTCAGTGTGAATTTTTAATTTTCTACTTTTTTCAGGTTTTCTCGCCATATGCTGGGTCCTACTGTGTGATTTTTCTCATTTCCCTGTTTTTCAGGGTCACTTGCCGTATTCCAGGTCCTTCAGTGTGAATTTTTTTCCACGGTTTTCAGTATTTCTCGCCATATCTGGGTAATAAATTGTGAATTTTTAATTGTCCACTTTTTTCATGGTTTCTCACCATATTCTGTGTCCGACTGTGTGAATTTTTAATTTTCAGGTTTTTCATGGTTGTTCGGCATATTCTGGTTTCTGCAGTGTGATTTTCTCATTTTCCACATTTTTCAAGTTTTTTCATATTTCTGGGTCCTACAGTGTGATTTTCTCTTTTTTCACCTTTTTCATGTTTTCTTGCCATATTTGGGGTCCTTCAGTGTGAGTTTTTACATTTCTAATTTTTCAGGGGTTCTCGACATATTATGGGTCCTACAGCGTGTATTTTTTAATTTTCCACGTTTTTCAGTGTTTCTCAGCATATTCTGGGTCCTACAGTGTGATTTTCTCAATTTTGAAATTTTTCAAGTTTTTTCACATATCTTGGTCCTACAGTGTGATTATTCTCATTTTCCAACTTTTTCAGGTTTTCTAGCCATATTCTGGGTCCTACAGTGTGAATTTTGAATTTTCCTCGTTTTTCAGGTTTTCTCGCCATATTCTGGGTCCTTCACTGTGAATTTTTAATTTTCCACTTCTTTCAAGTTTTTTGTAATATTATGGGTCCTACAGTGTGATTTTCTCATTTTCCACCTTTTTCAGGTTTTCTCGCCATATTCGGGGTCCTTCAATGTGAGTTTTTAATTTTCTACTTTTTTCAGGGTTTCTCGCCATATTCTGGGTCCTACAGAGTGTATTTTTAATTTTCCACGTTTTTCAAGGTTTCTCGGCATATTCTGGCTCCTACAGTGTGATTTTCCCATTTCCTCGTTTTTCAGGTTTTCTTGCCATATTCCAGGTCCTTCAGTCTGAATTTTTAATTTTCCACGTTTTTCAGTATTTCTCGCCATATTCTGGGCACGTTTTTCAAGTTTTATCGCTATTCTGTGTCCTACAGTGTGATTATACTCATTTTCCACCTTTTTCAGGTTTTTTGCCATATTCGGTGTCTTTCAGTGTGAGTTTTTAATTTTCTACTTTTTACTGTGTTTCTTGCAATATTCTGGCTCCAAAAAGCATATTTTTATTTTTTCTCGTTTTTCAGGGTTTCTTGGCATATTCTGGGTCCTACAATGTGATTTTCTCATTTTCCACTTTTTTAAAGTTTTTTCGCATTTCTATGTCCTACAGGTTGATTTTCTCATTTTCCACATTTTTCAGGTTTTCTCGCCATATTCCGGGTCCTTCAGTGTGAGTTTTTAATTTTCTACTTCTTTCAGGGTTTATTGCCATATTCTGAATTCTACAGCGTGTATTTTTAATTTTCCACGTTTTCAGGGTTTCTGGCATATTCTGGCTCCTACTGTGGGATTTTCCAATTTTTGACTTTTTTCAAGTTTTTTTCCCCAATTCTCCGTCCTACAGTGTGATTTTCTCATTTTCCACCTTTTTCAGGTTTTCTCAGCATATTCTGGGTCCTGCAGTGTGAATTTTTAATTTTCCACGTTTTTCAAGGTTTTTTTCCATATTCTGGTCCTATAGTGTGAATTTTTATTTTTCAATATTTTTCAGTGTTTATCATCATATTCTGGGTCCTACAGTGTGAATTTCTCATTTTCCACCTTTTTCAGGGTTTCTTGCCATATTCTAGGTTTTTCAGTGGGAGTTTTTAATTTTCCATGTTTTTAAGTTTTTTTTTTCATCATATTCTCAGTCCCACAGTGTGATTTTTTCATTTTCAAACTTTTTCAGGTTTTCTCGGCATATTCTGGTTCCTACAGTGTGAATTTAATTTTCCACATTTTTCAGTGTTTCTCGCCATATTCTGGGTCCCACAGTGTAAATTTTTAATTTTCCACGTTTTTAAGGTTTTTTTTTTGGTAATATTCTTGGTCCGACAGTGTGAATATTTAATGTTTCACTTTTTTCAGCGTTTCTCGGCATATTCTGGGTCCTACAGTGTGATTTTCTCATTTTCCACATTTTTCAAGTTTTTTCGTAATTCTGGGTCCTACAGTGTGATTTTCTCATTTTCCACCTTTTTCAGCCTTTCTAGCCATTTTTCGGGTCCTTCAGTGTGAGTTTGTAATTTTCTAAGTTTTTCAGGGTTTCTCGCCGTATTCTGGGTCCTAAACGTTGTATTTTTAATTTTTCACGTTTTCAGGGTTTCTTGGCATATTCTGGGTCCTACAGTGTGATTTTCTCATTTTCGATATTTTCAAGTTTTTCGTAATTCTGGGTCCTACAGTGTGATTTTCTCATTTTCCACCTTTTTCATGTTTTCTCGCCATAATTGGGGTTCTTCAGTGTCAGTTTGTAATTTTCTACTTTTTTCAGGGTTTCTTGCCATATTTGGGGTCCTTCAGTGTGAGTTTTTAATTTTCTACTCTTTCAGGGTTTCTTGCCATGTTCTGGGTCCTACAGTGTGTATTTTTCATTTTCGACGTTTTTCAGATTTTCTCACAATATTCTGGGTTCTTCAGTGTGAAGTATTAATTTTTCAAGTTTTACAGGTTTTTTCTTCATATTCTGGGTCCTACACTGTGATTTTTCTCATTTCCACGTTTTTCAGGTTTTCTTGCCATATTCCAGGTCCTTCAGTGTTAATTTTTAATTTTCCACGTTTTCAGGGTTTCTCGGCATATTCTGTGTCCTGCAGTGTGATTTTCTCATTTTTATGGTTTTTCAAGTTTTTTGGCAATTCTGGGTCCTACAGTGTGATTATTCTCATTTTCCACCTTTATCAGGTTTTCTGGACATATTTGGGGTCTTTCAGTGTGAATTTTTAATTTTCTACTTTTTTCAAGGTTTCTCGCCATATTCTGTGTCCTTCAGTATGAGTTTTTAATTTTCCTCGTTTTTCAGGTATTCTCGCCATATTCCGTGTCCTTCACTGTGAATTTTTTATTTTCCACATTATTCAGGTTTTTTCGTCATATTCTGGGTCTTACAATGTGATTTTCTCATTTTCCTCATTTTTCAGGTTTTTTCGCCATATTTGGGGTCCGTCAGTGTGAATTTTTAATTTTCTACTCTTTCATGGTTTCTCGCCGTATTCTGGGTCATTCAGTGTGAGTTTTTAATTTTCCTCGTTTTTCAGGTATTCTCACCATATTCTGGGTCCTTCAGTGTGAATTTTTATTTTTCCACGTTTTTCAGGTTTTTTCGTCATATTCTGG
This sequence comes from Mus caroli, assembly GCF_978045245.1. Lineage (NCBI taxonomy): Eukaryota > Metazoa > Chordata > Mammalia > Rodentia > Muridae > Mus > Mus caroli. The sequence goes on along the minus strand of NW_028227282.1, from coordinate 906,011 downwards.
GTCCTACAGTGTGATTTTCTCATTTCCAATTTTTCAGGTTTTCTTGACATATTCCAGGTCCTTCTGTGTGAATTTTTAATTTCCCACATTTTTCAGGTTTTTTCGTCATATTCTGGGTCTTACAGTGTGACTTTCTCATTTTCCAAATTTTTCAGGTTTTCTCGACATATTTGGGGTCCTTCAGTGTGAGTTTTTAATTTTCTACTTTTTCAGGGCTTCTCTCCATATTCTTGGTCCTACAGCTTGTATTTTTAATTTTCCAGGTTTTCAGGGAATCTAGGCATATTCTGGGTCCTGCAGTGTGATTTTCTCATTTTTGAGGTTTTTCAAGTTTTTTCCCAATTCTGGGTCCCTCAATGTGATTATTCTCATTTTCCCCATTTTTCAGGTTTTCTCGCCATATTTGGGGTCCTTCAGTGTGAGTTTTTAAATTTCTACTCTTTCAGGGTTTCTCGCCATATTCTGGGTCCTTCAGTGTGAGTTTTTAATTTTCCTCGTTTTTCAGGTTTTTTCACCATATTCCGGATCCTTCAGTGTGAATTTTTAATTTTCCACCTTTTTCAGATTTTTTCTCATATTCTGGGTCCTACAGTGTGATTTTCTCATTTCCACTTTTTCAGGTTTTCTTGCCATATTCCATGTCCTTCAGTGTGAATTTTTAATTTTCCACGTTTTTTAGTATTTCTCGCCATATTCTGGGTAATGCAGTGTGAATATTTAATTTTCCACTTTTTTCATGGTTTCTCCCTTATTCTGTGTCTGACAGTGTCAATTTTTAATTTTCATGTTTTTCAATGTTTCTCGGCATATTCTGGGTCCTGCAGTGTGATTTTATTATTTTGGACGTTTTTCAAGTTTTTTCGTAATTCTGGGTCCTACAGTGTGATTTTCTCATTTTCCAACTTTTTCAGGTTTTCTGGCCATAATTGGGGTTCTTCAGTGTCAGTTTGTAATTTTCTACTTTTTTCAGGGTTTCTTGCCATATTTGGGGTCCTTCAGTGTGAGTTTTTAATTTTCTACTCTTTCAGGGTTTCTCGCCATAAACTGTGTCCTATAGTATGTATTTTTCATTTTCCACGTTTTTCAGGTTTTTTCTTCATATTCTGGGTCCTACACTGTGATTTTCTCATTTCCACGTTTTCAGGTTTTCTTGCCATATTCCAGGTCCTTCAGTGTGGATTTTTAATTTTCCACGTTTTTCAGTATTTCTCCCCATATTATGGGTAATACAGTGTGAATTTTAATTATCCACTTTTTTTCATAGTTTCTCGCCATATTCTGTGTCCAACAGTGTGAGTTTTTAATTTTCACGTTTTTCAGTGTTTCTTGAAATATTCTGGGTCCTGCAGTGTGATTTTCTTATTTTCCACCTTTTTCAGGTTTTCTCCCCATATTTGGGGTCCTTCAGTGTCAGTTTGTATTTTTCTACTTTCTTCAGGGTTTCTCACCATATTCTGGATCCTACAGTGTGATTTTCTCATTTTCCACCTTTTTCAGGTTTTCTCGCCATGTTTGGGCTCCTTCACTGTGAGATTTTAATTTTCTACTTTTTTATTAACTTTTTCTCGCCATATTCTGGGTCCGTTAGTGTGAATTTTTAATTTTCACGTTTTTCACATTTTCTCGGCATATTCTGGGTCCTGAAATGTGATTTTCTCATTTTGCACCTTTTTCAGGGTTTCTCGCCACATTTGGGGTCCTACAGTGTGAGTTTGTAATTTTGAACTTTTTTCAGGGTTTCTCGCCATATTCTGGGTCCTACAGCATGTATTTTTAATTTTCCACGTTTTCAGGGTTTCTGGGCAAAATCTGGGTCCTACAGTGTGATTATTCTCATTTTCCACCTTTTTCAGGTTTTCTCACCATATTCGGGGTCCTTCAGTGTGAATTTTTAATTTTCTACTTTTTTCAGGTTTTCTCGCCATATTCTGGGTCCTACAGCATGTTTTTTTTAATTTTACACGTTTTCAGGGTTTCTGGGCATAATCTGGGTCCTACAGTGTGATTATTCTCATTTTCCACCTTTTTCAGGTTTTCAAACCATATTCGGGGTCTTTCAGTGTGAATTTTTAATTTTCTACTTTTTTCAGGTTTTCTCGCCATATTCTGTGTCCTTCAGTGTGAGTTTTTTATCTTCCTCGTTTTTCAGGTTTTTCGCCATATTCCGGGTCCTTCCGTGTGATATTTTAATATTTTATCTTTTTCAGGTTTTTTCGTCATATTCTGGGTCGTACTGTGTGATTTTCTCATTTCCATGTTTTTTCAGGGTCTCTTGCCGTATTCCAGGTCCTTCAGTGTGAATTTTTTCCCACGGTTTTCAGTATTTCTCTCCATATCTGGGTAATGAAGTGTGAATTTTTAATTGTCCAGTCTTTTCATGGTTTCTCACCATATTCTGTGTCCAATAGTGTGAATTTTTAATTTTCAGGTTTTTCATGGTTGTTCGGCATATTCTGGTTTCTCCAGTGTGATTTTCTCATTTTCCACGTTTTTCAAGTTTTTCCGTATTTTGGGTCCTACAAGTGTGATTTTCTCATTTTCGATGTTTTTCATGTTTTTGTAATTCTGGGTAATACAGTGTGATTATTCTCATTTTCTACCTTTTTCATGTTTTCGCGCCATATTCGGGATCCTTCAGTGTGAGTTTTTAATTTTCTACTTTGTTGAGGGTTTCTTGCCATATTCTCAGTGCTACAGAGTGTATTTTTAATTTTCCACGTTTCTCAGGGATTCTCCCCATATTCTGGGTCCTAAAATGTGATTTTCTCATTTACGACATTTTTCAAGTATTTTCGGAATTCTGGTTCCTACACTGTGATTATTCTCATTTTCCACATTTTTCAGGTTTTCTTGCCATATTTGAGGTCCTTAAGTGTGAGTTTTTAATTTTCTACTTTTATGAGGGTTTCTTGCCATATTCTGGGTACTACAGAGTGTATTATTAATTTTCCACCTTTCTCAGGGTTTCTTGCCATATTCTGGGTCCTACAGTGTCTGTCTGTCTCTCTGTGTGTCTGATCCCCTGGAACTGTAGATGGGCCACCATATAGTTGCTGGTAGTTGATCCCAGGTTCTCTGGAAGAGGAGACAATGCTGTTAATTGTTGAGCCCTTTCAGTGGCTCCACCTATCTTTAAATTTTTAGAAGTATATGTTAGGCTGTGTTTATGTACATCATATGCAGACCATAAGAGGGATTTAGATTCTCCAGGATCTGACACCCTCTTCTGGAGTGTCTGAAGACAACTACAGTGTACTTATATCTAATAAATAAATAAATAAATAAATAAATAAATAAATAAATAAACATTATTTTAAAAGGATAAGAAAGAAAGAAAGACCAGGCAGGCCTGCCCTCCTTATCTCTGTCTGTCTGTCTGTCTGATCCCCTGGAACTGGAGATGGGCCACCATAAAGTTGATGGTAGTTGATCCCATGTTCTCTGGAAGAAGAGACAATGCTGTTAATTGTTGAGCCCTTTCAGTGGCCCCACCCATCTTTAAATTTTTAGAAGTATATGTGAGGCTCTGTTTATGTACATCATATGCAGATCATAAGAGGGATATAGATTCTCCAGAAGATGACACCCTCTTCTAGAGTGTCTGAACACAGCTACAGTGTACTTATATCTAATAAATACATAATTAAATAAATAAATAAATAAATAAATATATTTTTTTAAAGTATAAGAAAGAAAGAATGACCAGGCAGGCCTCCATCCTTATCTCTGTCAGTCTGTCTGTCTGTCTCTCTGAACCCTTGGAACTGGAGATGGGCCACCATAAAGTTGATGGTAGTTGATCCCAGGTTCTCTGGAAGAGGAGACATTGCTGTTAATTGTTGAGCCCTTTCAGTGGCTCCACCTATCTTTAAATTTTTAGAAGTATATTTTAGGCTGTGTTTATGTACATCATATGCAGACCATAAGAGGGATTTAGATTCTCCAGAATTTGACACCCTCTTCAGGAGTGTCTGAAGATAACTACAGTGTACTTATATCTAATAAATACATACATAAATAAATAAATAAATAAATAAATAAATAAATAAATAAACATTATTTTAAAACGAAAAGAAATAAAGAAAGACCAGGCAGGCCTGCCATCCTTATCTCTGTCTGTCTGTCTGTCTGTCTGTCTGAACCCCTGGAACTGGAGATGGGCCACCATATAGTTGCTGGTAGTTGATCCCAGGTTCTCTGGAAGAAGAGACAATGCTGTTAATTGTGAGCCCTTTCAGTGGCCCCACCCATCTTAAATTTTTAGAAGTGTATGAGAATCTGTGTTTATGTCCATCATGTGCAGACCATAAGAGGGATTTAGATTCTCTAGAATCTGACACCCTCTTCTGGAGTGTCTGAAGACAGCTACAGTGTACTTTTATATAATAAATAAATAAATAAATAAATAAATAAATAAATAAACAAACATTTTTTAAAAAGGATAAGAAATAAAGTAAAAACAGGCAGGCCTGCAATACTTGTCTGTCTGTCTGTCTGTCTGTCTGATCCCCTGGAACTGGAGATGGGCCACCATATAGTTGCTGCTAGTTGATCCAGGTTCTCTGGTATAGGAGACAATGCTGTTAATTGTTGAGCCGTTTCAGTGGCCCCACACATCTTTAAATTTTTAGAAGTATATGTGAGGCTGTGTTTATGTACATCATATGCAGACCATAAGAGGGATTTAGATTCTCCAGAATATGACACCCTCTTCTGAAGTGCCTGAAGACAGCTACAGTGTACTTATATCTAATAAATACATATATAAATAAATAAACATTTATAAAATGTATGAGAAAGAAAGAAAAACCAGGCAGGCCTGCAATCCTTGTCTGTCTGTCTCTATGTATGTCTCTCTGATCCCCTGGAACTGGAATTGGGCCACAATATAGTTGCTGGTAGTTGATCCCAGGTCCTCTGGAAGAGGAGACAATGCTGTTAATTGTTGAGCCCTTTCAGTGGCCCCACCCATCTTTAAATTTTTAGAAGTATATGTGAGGCTCTGTTTATGTACATCATATGCAGACCATAAGAGGGATTTAGATTCTCCAGAAGATGACACCCTCTTCTAGAGTGTCTGAACACAGCTACAGTGTACTTATATCTAATAAATAAATGAATAAATAAATAAATAAATAAATAAATAAATAAATAAACAAAAATTATTTTAAAAGTATAAGAAAGAAAGAATGACCAGGCAGGCCTCCATCCTTATCTCTGTCAGTCTGTCTGTCTGTCTCTCTGATCCCTTGGAACTGGAGATGGGCCACCATATAGTTTCTGTTAGTTGATCCCAGGTTCTCTGGAGGAGGAGACATTGCTGTTAATTGTTGAGCCCTTTCAGTGGCTCCACCTATCTTTAAATTTTTAGAAGTATATTTTAGGCTGTGTTTATGTACATCATATGCAGACCATAAGAGGGATTTAGATTCTCCAGAATTTGACACCCTCTTCTGGAGTGTCTGAAGACAACTACAGTGTACTTATATCTAATAAATAAATAAATAAATAAATAAATAAATAAATAAATAAACAAAAATTATTTTAAAAGGATAAGAAAGAAAGAAAGACCAGGCAGGCCTGCCATCCTTATCTCTGTCTGTCTGTCTGTCTGTCTGTCTGATCCCCTGGAACTGGAGATGGGCCACCATATAGTTGCTGGTAGTTGATCCCAGGTTCTCTTGAAGAAGAGACAATGCTGTTAATTGTGAGCCCTTTCAGTGGCCCCACCCATCTTAAATTTTTAGAAGTATATGTGAGGCTGTGTTTATGTACATCATATGCAGACCATAAGAGGGATTTAGATTCTCCAGAATCTGACACCCTCTTCTGGAGTGTCTGAAGACAGCTAGAGTGTACTTATATATAATAAATAAATAAATAAATAAATAAATAAATAAATAAACATTTTTAAAAAGGATAAGAAAGAAAGTAAAACCAGGCAGGCCTGCAATCCTTGTCTGTCTGTCTGTCTGTCTGTCTGATCCCCTGGAACTTGAGATGGTCCACCATATAGTTGCTGCTAGTTGATCCCAGGTTCTCTGGTAGAGGAGACAATGCTGTTAATTGTTGAGCCGTTTCAGTGGCCCCACACATCTTTAAATTTTTAGAAGTATATGTGAGGCTGTGTTTATGTACATCATATGCAGACCATAAGAGGGATTTAGATTCTCCAGAATATGACACCCTCTTCTGAAGTGCCTGAAGACAGCTACAGTGTACTTATATCTAATAAATACATATATAAATAAATAAACATTTTTAAAATGTATAAGAAAAAAAGAAAAACCAGGCAGGCCTGCAATCCTTGTCTGTCTGACTGTATGTATGTCTGTCTGATCCCTGGAACTGGAATTTGGCCAAAATATAGTTGCTGGTAGTTGATCCCAGGTCCTCTGGAAGAGGAGACAATGCTGTTAATTGTTGAGCCCTTTCAGTGGCCCCACACATCTTTAAATTTTTAGAAGTATATGTGAGGCTGTGTTTATGTACATCATATGCAGACCATAAGAGGGATATAGATTCTCCAGAATCTGACACCCTCTTCTGGAGAGTCTGAAGATAGCTACAGTGTACTTATATCTAATAAATACATAAATAAATAAATAAATAAATAAATAAATAAATAAATAAACATTTTTAAAAAGTATTAGAAAGAAAGAAAGACCAGGCAGCCCTGCCACCTTGTCTGTCTGTCTGTCTGTCTGTCTGTCTATCTGTCAGATCCCCTGGAACTGGAGATGGGTCACCATATAGTTGCTGGTAGTTGATCCCAGGTTCTCTGGAAGAGGAGACAATGCTGTGAATTGTTGAGCCCTTTCAGTGGCCCCACACATCTTTAAATTTTTAGAAGTATATGTGAGGCTGTGTTCATGTACATCATATGCAGACCATAAGAGGGATATAGATTCTCCAGAATCTGACACCCTCTTCTGGAGAGTCTGAAGACAGCTACAGTGTACTTATATCTAATAAATACATAAATAAATAAATGAATAAATGAATAAATAAATAAATAAACATTTTTTAAAAAGGATAAGAAAGAAAGAAAAATCAGGCAGGCCTGCCATCCTTATCTCTGTCTGTCTGTCTGTCTGTCTTATCCCCTGGAACTTGAGATGGGCCACCATATAGTTGCTGGTAGTTGATCCCACGTTCTCTGTAAGAAGAGACAATGTTGTTAATTGTTGAGCCCTTTCAGTGGGCCCACCCATCTTTTAATTTTTAGAAGTATATGTGAGGCTGTGTTTATGTACATCATATGCAGACCATAAGAGGGATTTAGATTCTCCAGAAGATGACACCCTCTTCTAGAGTGTCTGAAGACAGCTACAGTGTACTTATATCTAATAAATACATAAATAAATAAATAAATAAATAAATAAATAAATAAATAAATATTTTTTAAAAAGTATAAGAAAGAAAGAAAGACCAGGCAGGCCTCCATCCTTATCTCTGTCAGTCTGTCTGTCTGTCTGTCTGATCCCTTGGAACTGGAGATGGGCCACCATATAGTTGCTGTTAGTTGATCCCAGGTTCTCTGGAAGAGGAGACAATGCTGTTAATTGTTGAGCCCTTTCAGTGGCTCCACCTATCTTAAATTTTTAGAAGTATATGTTAGGCTCTGTTTATGTACATCATATGCAGACCATAAGAGGGATTTAGATTCTCCAGAATTTGACACCCTCTTCTGGAGTGTCTGAAGACAACTACAGTGTACTTATATCTAATAAATACATACATAAATAAATAAATAAATAAATAAACAAACATTATTTTAAAAGGATAAGAAAGAAAGAAAGACCAGGCAGGCCTGCCGTCCTTATCTCTGTCTGTCTGTCTGTCTGTTTGTCTGTCTGATCCCCTGGAACTGGAGATGGGCCACCATATAGTTGCTGGTAGTTGATCCCAGGTTCTCTGGAAGAAGAGACAATGCTGTTAATTGTTGAGCCCTTTCAGTGGCCCCACCCATCTTAAATTTTTAGAAGTGTATGTGAATCTGTGTTTATGTCCATACTATGCCGACCATAAGAGGGATTTAGATTCTCCAGAATATGACAACGTCTTCTAGAGTGTCTGAAGACAGCTACAGTGTACTTATATCGAATAAATACATAAATAAATACATAAACATTTTTTAAAAAGGATCAGAAAGAAAGAAAAACCAGGGAAGCCTAACACCCTTGTCTGTCTGTCTCTTTGTCTGCCTGATCCCCTGGAACTGGAAATGGACCACCATATAGTTGCCCGGTAGTTGATCCCAGGTTCTCTGGAAGAGGAGACAATGCTGTTAAATGTTGAGCCCTTTCAGTGGCCCCACCCATCTTTAAATTTTTAGAAGTATATGTGAGGCTGTGTTCATGTACATCATATGTAGACAACATCTTCTGGAGAGTCTGAAGACAGCTATAGTGTACTTACATCTAATAAATACATAAATAAACAAATAAATGAATAAATGAATAAATAAATAAATAAACATTTTTTAAAAAGGATAAGAAAGAAAGAAAAATCAGGCAGGCCTGCAATCCTTATCTCTGTCTGTCTGTCTGTCTGTCTGATCCCCTGGAACTGGAGATGGGCCACCATATAGTTTCTGCTAGTTGATCCCAGGTTCTCTGGTACAGGAGACAATGCTGTTAATTGTTGAGCCATTTCAGTTTCCCCACACATCTTTAAATTTTTAGAAGTATATGTGAGGCTGTGTTTATGTACATCATATGCAGACCATAAGAGGGATTTAGATTCTCCAGAATCTGACACCCTCTTATGGAGTGTCTGAACAGCTAGAGTGTACTTTTATCTAATAAATACATAAATAAATAAATAAATAAATAAATAAATAAATAAACATTTTTTAAAAAGTATAAGAAATAAAGACCAGGCAGGCCTGCCATCCTTTTCTCTGTCTCTCTGTCTGTCTGTCTGTCTGATCCACTGGAACTGGAGATGGGCCACCATAAGGTGCTGGTAGTTTATCCCAGGTTCTCTGAAAGAGGAGACTATGCTGTTAATTGTTGAGCCCTCTCAGTGGCCCCACCCATCTTTAAATTTTTAGAAGTATATGTGAGGCTGTGTGTATGTACATCATATGCAGACCATAAGAGGGATTTAGATTCTCTAGAATCTGACACCCTCTTCTGGAGTGTCTGAAGACGGCTACAGTGTAGTTATATCTAATAAATAAATAAATAAATAAATAAATAAATAAACTTTTTTAAAAAAGTATAAGAAATAAGGAAAGACCAGGTAGGCCTGCCATCTTTATCTCTGTCTCTCTGTCTCTCTGTATGTCTGTCTGATCCACTGGAACTGGAGATGGGCCACCATAAGGTGCTGGTAGTTTATCCCAGGTTCTCTGAGAGAGGAGACAATGCTGTTAATTGTTGAGCCCTCTCAGTGGCCCCACACATCTTTAAATTTTTAGAAGTATATGTGAGGCTGTGTTTATGTACATCATATTCAGATTATAAGAGGATTTAGATTCTCCAGAATCTGACACCCTCTTCTGGAGTGTCTGAAGACAGCTACAATGTAGTTATATCTAATAAATAAATAGGTAAATAAATAAATAAATAAATAAACATTTTTTTAAAAGGATAAGAAAGAAAGAAAGACCAGGCAGGCCTGCCATCCATATCTCTGTCTGTCTGTCTGTCTGTCTATCTGATCCCCGGGAACTGGAGATGGGCCACCATATAGTTGCTGGTAGTTGATCCAAGGTTTTCTGGAAGAGGAGACAATGCTGTTAATTGTTGAGCCCTTTCAGTGGCCCCACACTTCTTTAAATATTTAGAAGTATATGTGAGGCTGTTTTATGTACATCATATTCAGATTATAAGAGGATTTAGATTCTCCAGAATCTGACACCCTATACTGGAGTGTCTGAATACAGCTACAGTGTACTTATATCTAATAAATACATAAATAAATAAATAAATAAATAAATAAATAAACATTTTTGAAAAAGGATAAGAAAGAAAGTAAGACCAGGCAGGCCTGCCATCCTTATCTCTGTCTGTGTGTCTGTCTGTCTGATCCACTGGAACTGGAGATGGGCCACCATATAGTTGCTGGTAGTTGATCCCAGGTTCTCTGGAAGAGGAGACAATGCTGTTAATTGTTGAGCCCTTTCAGTGGCCCCACCCATTTTTAATTTTTAGAAGTATATGTGATGCTGTGTTTATGTACATCATATTCAGACCATAAGAGGGATTTAGATTCTCTAGAATCTGTCATCCTCTTCTGGAGTGTCTGAAGACGGGTACAGTGTACTTATATCTAATAAATACATAAATAAATAAATAAATAAACATTTTTTAAAAAGTATAAGAAATAAAGAAAGACCAGGCAGTCCTGCCATCTTTATCTCTGTCTCTCTGTCTCTCTGTCTGTCTGATCCACTGAAACTGGAGATGGGCCACCATAAGGTGCTGGTAGTTTATCCCAGGTTCTCTGAAAGAGGAGACAATGCTGTTAATTGTTGAGCCCTCTCAGTGTCCCCACAAATCTTTTAATTTTTAGAAGTATATGTGAGGCTCTGTTTATGTACATCATATGCAGACCATAAGAGGGATTTAGATTCTCCAGAATTTGACACCCTCTTCTGGAGTGTCTGAAGACAGCTACAGTGTACTTATATCTAATAAATACATAAATAAATATATAAATAAACATTTTTTTAAAAAGGATAAGAAAGAAAGAAAGACCAGGCAGGCCTGCCATCCTTATCACTGTCTGTATGTCTGTCTGTCTGATCCCCTGGAAGTGGAGATGGGCCACCATATAGGTGCTGGTAGTTGATCCCAGGTACTCTGGAAGAGGAGACAATGCTGTTAATTGTTGAGCATTTAGAGTGGCCCCACTCTTCTTTAAATTTTTAGAAATATATGTGAGGCTGTGTTTATGTACATCATATGCAGACCATAAGAGGGATTTAGATTCTCCAGAATCTGACACCCTCTTCTGGAGTGTCTGAACAGCTACAGTGTACTTATATCTAATAAATAAATAAATAAATAAATAAATAAATAAATAAATAAATAAACAAACATTTTTTAAAAAAAAGGATAAGAAAGAAAGAAAGGCCAGGAAGACTGCCATCCTTATCACTGTCTGTCTGTCTGTCTTCTGATCCCCTGGAACTGGAGATGGACCAACATATAGTTGCTGGTAGTTGATACCAGGTTCTCTATAAGAGGAGACAATGCTGTTAATTGTTGAGCCCTTTCAGTGGCCCCACACATATTTTAATTTTTAGAAGTATATGTTAGGCTGTGTTTATGTACATCATATGCAGACCATAAGAGGGATTTAGATTCTCCAGAATCTGACACCCTTTTCTGGAGTGTCTGAACAGCTACAGTGTACTTATATCTAATAAATTCATAAATAAATAAATAAATAAATAAATAAATAAATAAATAAATAAACATTTTTTAAAAAGTATAAGAAATAAAGAAAGACCAGGCAGGCCTGCCATCCTTATCTCTGTCTTTCTGTCTGTCTGTCGGTCTGATCCACTGGAACTGGAGATGGCCCACCATAAGGTGCTGGTAGTTTATCCCAGGTTCTCTGAAAAAGGAGACAATGCTGTTAATTGTTGAGCCCTCTCAGTGGCCCCACACATCTTTAAAATTTTAGAAGTATATGTGAGGCTGTGTTTATGTACATCATATGCAGACCATAAGAAAGATTTAGATTCTCAAGAATATGACACCCTCTTCTGGAGTGTCTGAACAGCTACAGTGTACTTATATCTAATAAATACATAAATAAATATATAAATAAACATTTTTTTTAAAAAGGATAAGAAAGAAAGAAAGACCAGACAGGCCTGCCATCCTTAGCACTGTCTGTATGTCTGTCTGCCTGATCCCCTGGAACGGGAGATGGGCCACCATATAGTTGCTCGTAGTTGATCCCAGGTTCTCTGGAAGAGGAGTCAGTGCTGTTAATTGTTGAGCCCTTTCAGTGGCCCCACCCATTTTTAATTTTTAGAAGTATATGTGAGGCTGTGTTTATGTACATCATATTCAAACCATAAGAGGGATTTAGATTCTCCAGAATCTGACACCCTCTTCAGGAGTGTCTGAAGACGGCTGCAGTGTACTTATATCTAATAAATACATAAATAAATGAATAAATAAATAAATAAACATTTTTTTAAAAGTATAAGAAATAAAGTAAGACCAGGCAGGACTGCCATCCTTATCTCTGTCTCTCTGTCTGTCTGTCTGTCTGATCCACTGGAACTGGAGTTGGGCCACCATAAGGTGCTGGTAGTTGATCCCAGGTTCTCTGGAAGAGGAGACAATGCTGTTAATTGTTGAGCCCTTTCAGTGGCCCCACCCATTTTTAATTTTTAGAAGTATATGTGAGGCTGTGTTTATGTACATCCTATGCAGACCATAAGAGGGATTTAGATTCTCCAGAATCTGACACCCTCTTCTGGAGTGTCTGAAGACAGCTACAGTGTACTTATATCTAAGAAATACATAAATAAATATATAAATAAACATTTTTTTAAAAAGGATAAGAATGAAAGAAAGACCAGACAGGCCTGCCATCCTTAGCACTGTCTGTATGTCTGTCTGTCTGATCCCCTGGAACTGGAGAAGGGCCACCATATAGTTGCTGGTAGTCGATCCCTGGTATTCTGGAAGAGGAGACAATGCTGTTAATTGTTGAGCTTTTAGAGTGGCCCCACCCTTCTTTAAATTTTTAGAAGTATATGTGAGGCTGTGTTTATGTACATCATATGTAGACCATTAGAAAGATTTAGATTCTCAAGAATATGACACCCTTTTCTGGAGTGTCTGAACAGCTACAGTGTACTTATATCTAATAAATACATAAATAAATAAATAAATAAATAAATAAATAAATAAATAAATAAATAAACATTTTTTAAAAGGATAAGACAGAAAGAAAGACCAGGAAGGCCTGCCATCCATATCTCTGTCTGTCTGTCTGTCTGTCTGTCTGTCTGTCTGTCTATCTGATCCCTGGGAACTGGAGATGGGCCACGAATAGTTGCCTGTAGTTGATCCCAGGTTCTCTGGAAGAGGAGACAATGCTGTTAATTGTTGAGCCCTTTCAGTGGCGCCACCCATCTTTAAATATTTAGAAGTATATGTGAGGTTGTGTTTATGTACATCATATGCAGACCATAAGAGGGATTTAGATTCTCCAGAATCTGACACCCTCTTCTGGAGTGTCTGAAGACAGCTACAGTGTACTTATATCTAATAAATAAATAGATAAATAAATAAATAAGTAAATAAACATTTTTTTAAAAGGATAAGAAAGAAACAAAGACCAGGCAGGCCTACCATCCATATCTCTGTCTGTCTGTTTGTCTGTCTATCTGATCCCCGGGAACTGGAGATGGGCCACCATATAGTTGCTGGTAGTTGATCCAAGGTTCTCTGGAAGAGGAGACAATGCGGTTAATTGTTGAGCCCTTTCAGTGGCCCCAAACTTCTTTAAATATTTAAAAGTATATGTGAGGCTGTGTTTATGTACATCATATTCAGATTATAAGAGGATTTAGATTCTCCAGAATATGACACCCTATACTGGAGTGTCTGAAGACAGCTACAGTGTACTTATATATAATAAATACATACATACATAAATAAATAAATAAATAAATAAATAAATAAATAAATAAATAAACATTTTTGAAAAAGGAAAAGAAAGAAAGTAAGACCAGGCAGGCCTGCCATCCTTATCTCTGTCTGTCTGTCTGTCTGTCTGATCCCCTGGAACTGGAGATGGGCCACCATAAGGTGCTGGTAGTTTATCCCAGGTTCTCTGGAAGAGGAGACAATGCTGTTAATTGTTGAGCCCTTTCAGTGGCCCCACACTTTTTAAATATTTAGAAGTATATTTGAGGCTGTGTTTATGTACATCATATTCAGATTATAAGAGGATTTAGATTCTCCAGAGTCTGACACCCTCTTCTGGAGTGTCTGAAGACAGCTACAGTGTACTTATATCTAATAAATACATAAATAAATATATAAATAAACATTTTTTTAAAAAGGATAAGAAAGAAAGAAAGACCAGGCAGGCCTGCCATCCTTATCTCTGTCTGTCTGTCTGTCTGTCTATCTGATCCCCGGGAACTGGAGATGGGCCACCATATATTTGCTGGTAGTTGATCCAAGGTTCTCTGGAAGAGGAGACAATGATGTTAATTGTTGAGCCCTTTCAGTGGCCCCACACTTCTTTAAATATTTAGAAGTATATGTGAGGCTGTGTTTATGTATATCATATTCAGATTATAAGAGGATTTAGATTCTCCAGAATCTGACACCCTCTTCTGGAGTGTCTGAAGACAGCTACAGTGTACTTATCTCTAATAAATCCATAAATAAATATATAAATAACATTTTTTTAAAAAAGGATAAGAAAGAAAGAAAGACCAGGCAGGCCTGCCATCCTTATCACTGTCTGTATGTCTGTCTGTATGATCCCCTGGAACTGGAGATGGGCCACCATATAGTTGCTGGTAGTTGATCCCATGTACTCTGGAAGAGGAGACAATGCTCTTAATTGTTGAGATTTTAGAGTGGCCCCACCCTTCTTTAAATATTTAGAAGTATATGTGAGGCTGTGTTTATGTACATCATATGCAGACCATAAGAGGGATTTAGATTCTCCAGAATCTGACACCCTCTTCTGCAGTGTGTGAACAGCTACAGTGTACTTATATCTAATAAATAAATAAATAAATAAATAAATAAATAAATAAACAAACATTTTTTTTAAAAAAAGGATAAGAAAGAAAGAAAGACCAGGCAGGCCTGCCACCCTTATCACTGTCTGTCTGTCTGTCTGTCTGATCCCCTGGAACTGGAGATGGACCACCATATAGTTGCTGGTAGTTGATCCCAGGTTCTCTATAAGAGGAGACAATGCTGTTAATTTTTGAGCCCTTTCAGTGGCCCCACACATCTTTTAATTTTTAGAAGTATATGTTAGGCTGTGTTTATGTACATCATATGCAGACCATAAGAGGTATTTAGATTCTCCAGAATCTGACACCCTCTTCTGGAGTGCCTGAAGACAGCTACAGTGTACTTATATCTAATAAATACATAAATAAATATATAAATAAACATATTTTTAAAAAGACTAAGAAAGAAAGAAAGACCAGGCAGGCCTGCCATCCTTATCACTGTCTGTATGTCTGTCTGTCTGATCCCCTGGAACTGGAGAAGGGCCACCATATAGTTGCTGGTAGTTGATCCCAGGTACTCTGGAAGAGGAGACAATGCTGTTAATTGTTGAGCTTTTAGAGTGGCCCCACCCTTCTTTAAATTTTTAGAAGTATATGTGAGGCTGTGTTTATGTACATCATATGCAGACCATAAGAGGGATTTAGATTCTCCAGAATCTGACACCCTCTTCTGTAGTGTCTGAACAGCTACAGTGTACATATATCTACTAAATACATAAATAAATAAATAAACATTTTTTAAAAAGGATAAGAAAAAAAGAAAGACCAGGCAGGCCTGCCATCCTTATCTCTGTCTCTCTGTCTGTCTGTCTGTCTGATCCACTGGAACTGGAGATGGGCCACCATAAGGTGCTGGTAGTTTATCCCAGGTTCTCTGAAAGAGGAGACAATGCTATTAATTGTTGAGCCCTCTCAGTGGCCCCACACATCTTTAAATTTTTAGAAGTATATGTGAGGCTGTGTTTATGTATATCATATGCAGACCATAAGAGGGATTTAGATTCTCCAGAATCTGGCACCCTCTTCTGGAGTGTCTGAAGACAGCTACAGTGTACTTATATCAAATAAATACATAAATAAATATATAAATAAACATTTTTTTTAAAAAGGATAAGAAAGAATGAAAGACCAGGCAGGCCTGCCATCCTTATCACTGTCTGTATGTCTGTCTGTATGATCCCCTGGAACTGAAGATGGGCCACCATATAGTTGCTGGTAGTTGATCCCAGGTACTCTGGAAGAGGAGACAATGCTGTTAATTGTTGAGCTTTTAGAGTGGCTCCACCCTTCTTTAAATTTTTAGAAGTATATGTGAGGCTGTGTTTATGTACATCATATGCAGACCATAAGAGGGATTTAGATTCTCCAGAATCTGACACCCTCTTCTGGAGTGTCTGAACAGCCACAGTGTACTTATATCTACTAAATAAATAAATAAATAAATAAACATTTTTTAAAAAGGATAAGACAGAAAGAAAGAACAGGCAGGCCTGCCATCCATATCTCTGTCTGTCTGTCTGTCTGTCTATCTGATCCCTGGGAACTGGAGATGGGCCACGAATAGAAGCTGGTAGTTGATCCCAGGTTCTCTCGAAGAGGAGACAATGCTGTTAATTGTTGAGCCCTTTCAGTGGCGCCACCCATCTTTAAATATTTAGAAGTATATGTGAGGCTGTGTTTATGTACATCATATGCAGACCATAAGAGGGATTTAGATTCTCCAAAATCTGACACCCACTTCTGGAGTGTCTGAAGACAGCTACAGTGTACTTATATCTAATAAATAAATAGATAAATAAATAAATAAATAAATAAACATTTTTTAAAAAGGATAAGAAAGAAAGAAAGACCAGGCAGGCCTGCCATCCATATCTCTGTCTGTCTGTCTGTCTGTCTATCTGATCCCCGGGAACTGGAGATTGGCCACCATATAGTTGCTGGTAGTTGATCCAAGGTTCTTTGGGAGAGGAGCCAATGCTGTTAATTGTTGAGCCCTTTCAGTGGCCCCACACTTCTTTAAATATTTAGAAGTATATGTGAGGCTGTGTTTATGTACATCATATTCAGATTATAAGAGGATTTAGATTCTCCAGAATCTGACACCCTCTACTGGAGTGTCTGAAGACAGCTACAGTGTACTTATATGTAATAAATAAATAAATAAATAAACATTTTTTAAAAAGGATAAGAAAGAAAGAAAGACCAGGCAGGCCTGCCATCCTTATCACTGTCTGTATGTCTGTCTGTCTGATCCCCTGGAACTGGAGAAGGGCCACCATATAGTTGCTGGTAGTTGATCCCAGGTACTCTGGAAGAGGAGACAATGCTGTTAATTGTTGAGCTTTTAGAGTGGCCCCACCCTTCTTTAAATTTTTAGAAGTATATGTGAGGCTGAGTTTATGTACATCATATGCAGACCATAAGAGGGATTTAGATTCTCCAGAATCTGACACCCTCTTCTGGAGTGTCTGAAGACAGCTACAGTGTACTTATATCTAATAAATACATAAATAAATATATAAATAAAAATTTTTTTTAAAAAGGATAAGAAAGAAAGAAAGACCAGGCAGGCCTGCCATCCTTATCACTGTCTGTATGTCTGTCTGTATGATCCCCTGGAACTGAAGATGGGCCACCATATAGTTGCTGGTAGTTGATCCCAGGTACTCTGGAAGAGGAGACAATGCTGTTAATTGTTGAGCTTTTATAGTGGCTCCACCCTTCTTTAAATTTTTAGAAGTATATGTGAGGCTGTGTTTATGTACATCATATGCAGACCATAAGAGGGATTTAGATTCTCCAGAATCTGACACCCTCTTCTGGAGTGTCTGAACAGCCACAGTGTACTTATATCTACTAAATAAATAAATAAATAAATAAACATTTTTTAAAAAGGATAAGACAGAAAGAAAGAACAGGCAGGCCTGCCATCCATATCTCTGTCTGTCTGTCTGTCTGTCTATCTGATCCCTGGGAACTGGAGATGGGCCACGAATAGAAGCTGGTAGTTTATCCCAGGTTCTCTGAAAGAGGAGACAATGCTATTAATTGTTGAGCCCTCTCAGTGGCCCCACACATCTTTAAATTTTTAGAAGTATATGTGAGGCTGTGTTTATGTATATCATATGCAGACCATAAGAGGGATTTAGATTCTCCAGAATCTGGCACCCTCTTCTGGAGTGTCTGAAGACAGCTACAGTGTACTTATATCAAATAAATACATAAATAATATATAAATAAACATTTTTTTAAAAAGGATAAGAAAGAAAGAAAGACCAGGCAGGCCTGCCATCCTTATCACTGTCTGTATGTCTGTCTGTATGATCCCCTGGAACTGAAGATGGGCCACCATATAGTTGCTGGTAGTTGATCCCAGGTACTCTGGAAGAGGAGACAATGCTGTTAATTGTTGAGCTTTTAGAGTGGCTCCACCCTTCTTTAAATTTTTAGAAGTATATGTGAGGCTGTGTTTATGTACATCATATGCAGACCATAAGGGGGATTTAGATTCTCCATGATCTGACACCCTCTTCTGGAGTGTCTGAACAGCCACAGTGTACTTATATCTACTAAATAAATAAATAAATAAATAAACATTTTTTAAAAAGGATAAGACAGAAAGAAAGAACAGGCAGGCCTGCCATCCATATCTCTGTCTGTCTGTCTGTCTGTCTATCTGATCCCTGGGAACTGGAGATGGGCCACGAATAGAAGCTGGTAGTTGATCCCAGGTTCTCTCGAAGAGGAGACAATGTTGTTAATTGTTGAGCCCTTTCAGTGGCGCCACCCATCTTTAAATATTTAGAAGTATATGTGAGGCTGTGTTTATGTACATCATATGCAGACCATAAGAGGGATTTAGATTCTCCAAAATCTGACACCCACTTCTGGAGTGTCTGAAGACAGCTACAGTGTACTTATATCTAATAAATAAATAGATAAATAAATAAATAAATAAATAAATAAATAAATAAACATTTTTTAAAAAGGATAAGAAAGAAAGAAAGACCAGGCAGGCCTGCCATCCATATCTCTGTCTGTCTGTCTGTCTGTCTATCTGATCCCCGGGAACTGGAGATTGGCCACCATATAGTTGCTGGTAGTTGATCCAAGGTTCTCTGGGAGAGCAGCCAATGCTGTTAATTGTTGAGCCCTTTCAGTGGCCCCACACTTCTTTAAATATTTAGAAGTATATGTGAGGCTGTGTTTATGTACATCATATTCAGATTATAAGAGGATTTAGATTCTCCAGAATCTGACACCCTCTACTGGAGTGTCTGAAGACAGCTACAGTGTACTTATATGTAATAAATAAATAAATAAATAAACATTTTTTTAAAAGGATAAGAAAGAAAGAAAGACCAGGCAGGCCTGCCATCCTTATCACTGTCTGTATGTCTGTCTGTCTGATCCCCTGGAACTGGAGAAGGGCCACCATATAGTTGCTGGTAGTTGATCCCAGGTACTCTGGAAGAGGAGACAATGCTGTTAATTGTTGAGCTTTTAGAGTGGCCCCACCCTTCTTTAAATTTTTAGAAGTATATGTGAGGCTGAGTTTATGTACATCATATGCAGACCATAAGAGGGATTTAGATTCTCCAGAATCTGACACCCTCTTCTGGAGTGTCTGAAGACAGCTACAGTGTACTTATATCTAATAAATACATAAATAAATATATAAATAAACATTTTTTTAAAAAGGATAAGAAAGAAAGAATGACCAGGCAGGCCTGCCATCCTTATCACTGTCTGTATGTCTGTCTGTCTGATCCCCTGGAACTGGAGATGGGCCATCATATAGTTGCTGGTAGTTGATCCCAGGTACTCTGGAAGAGGAGAAAATGCTGTTAATTGTTGAGCTTTTAGAGTGGCCCCACCCTTCTTTAAATTTTTAGAAGTATATGTGAGGCTGTGTTTATGTACATCTTATGCAGACCATAAGAGGGATTTAGATTCTCCAGAATCTGACACCCTCTTCTGGAGTGTCTGAATAGCTACAGAGTACTTATATATAATAAATAAATAAATAAATAAATAAATAAATAAATAAATAAATAAATAAACATTTTTTAAAAGGATAAGAAAGAAAGTAAGACCAGGCAGGCCTGCCATCCTTATCTCTGTCTCTCTGTCTGTCTGTATGTCTGATCCACTGGAACTGGAGATGGGCCACCATAAGGTGCTGGTAGTTTATCCCAGGTTCTCTGAAAGAGGAGACAATGCTATTAATTGTTGAGCCCTCTCAGTGGCCCCACACATCTTTAAATTTTTAGAAGTATATGTGAGGCTGTGTTTATGTATATCATATGCAGACCATAAGAGGGATTTAGATTCTCCAGAATCTGGCACCCTCTTCTGGAGTGTCTGAAGACAGCTACAGTGTACTTATATCAAATAAATACATAAATAAATATATAAATAAACATTTTTTTAAAAAGGATAAGAAAGAAAGAAAGACCAGGCAGGCCTGCCATCCTTATCACTGTCTATATGTCTGTCTGTATGATCCCCTGGAACTGAAGATGGGCCACCATATAGTTGCTGGTAGTTGATCCCAGGTACTCTGGAAGAGGAGACAATGCTGTTAATTGTTGAGCTTTTAGAGTGGCTCCACCCTTCTTTAAATTTTTAGAAGTATATGTGAGGCTGTGTTTATGTACATCATATGCAGACCATAAGAGGGATTTAGATTCTCCAGAATCTGACACCCTCTTCTGGAGTGTCTGAACAGCCACAGTGTACTTATATCTACTAAATAAATAAATAAATAAATAAACATTTTTTAAAAAGGATAAGACAGAAAGAAAGAACAGGCAGGCCTGCCATCCATATCTCTGTCTGTCTGTCTGTCTGTCTGTCTGTCTATCTGATCCCTGGGAACTGGAGATGGGCCACGAATAGAAGCTGGTAGTTGATCCCAGGTTCTCTCGAAGAGGAGACAATGCTGTTAATTGTTGAGCCCTTTCAGTGGCGCCACCCATCTTTAAATATTTAGAAGTATATGTGAGGCTGTGTTTATGTACATCATATGCAGACCATAAGAGGGATTTAGATTCTCCAGAATCTGACACCCACTTCTGGAGTGTCTGAAGACAGCTACAGTGTACTTATATCTAATAAATAAATAGATAAATAAATAAATAAATAAATAAACATTTTTTAAAAAGGATAAGAAAGAAAGAAAGACCAGGCAGGCCTGCCATCCATATCTCTGTCTGTCTGTCTGTCTGTCTATCTGATCCCCGGGAACTGGAGATTGGCCACCATATAGTTGCTGGTAATTGATCCAAGGTTCTCTGGGAGAGGAGCCAATGCTGTTAATTGATGAGCCCTTTCAGTGGCCCCACACTTCTTTAAATATTTAGAAGTATATGTGAGGCTGTGTTTATGTACATCATATTCAGATTATAAGAGGATTTAGATTCTCCAGAATCTGACACCCTCTACTGGAGTGTCTGAAGACAGCTACAGTGTACTTATATGTAATAAATAAATAAATAAATAAACATTTTTTAAAAAGGATAAGAAAGAAAGAAAGACCAGGCAGGCCTGCCATCCTTATCACTGTCTGTATGTCTGTCTGTCTGATACCCTGGAACTGGAGATGGGCCACCATATAGTTGCTGGTAGTTGATCCCAGGTACTCTGGAAGAGGAGACAATGCTGTTAATTGTTGAGCTTTAAGAATGGCCCCACCCTTCTTTAAATTTTTAGAAGTATATGTGAGGCTGTGTTTATGTACATCATATGCAGACCATAAGTGGGATTTAGATTCTCCAGAATCTGACACCCTCTTCTGGAGTGTCTGAAGACAGCTACAGTGTACTTATGTCTAATAAATAAATAAATAAATAAATAAATAAATAAATAAATAAATAAATAAATAAATATTTTTTTAAAAGGATAAGAAAGAAAGAAAGACCAGGCAGGCCTGCCATCCTTATCTCTGTCAGTCTGTCTGTCTGTCAGTCTGTCTGATCCCTTGGAACTGGAGATGGGCCACCATATAGTTGCTGTTAGTTGATCCCAGGTTCTCTGGAAGAGGAGACAATGCTGTTAATTGTTGAGCCCTTTCAGTGGCTCCACCTATCTTTAAATTTTTAGAAGTATATGTTAGGCTGTGTTTATGTACATCATATGCAGACCATAAGAGGGATTTAGATTCTCCAGAATCTGACACCCTCTTCTGGAGTGTCTGAAGACAACTACAGTGTACTTATATCTAATAAATACATAAATAAATAAATAAATAAATAAACAAACATTATTTTAAAATGATAAGACAGAAAGAAAGACCAGACAGGCCTGCCATCCTTATCTCTGTCTGTCTGTCTGTCTGTCTGATCCCCTGGAACTGGAGATGGGCCACCTTGTAGTTGCTGGTAGTTGATCCCAAGTTCTCTGGAAGAGGAGACAATGCTGTTAATTGTTGAGCCCTTTCAGTGGCCCAACCCATTTTTAATTTTTAGAAGTATATGTGATGCTGTGTTTATGTACATCATATTCAGAACATAAGAGGGATTTAGATTCTCTAGAATCTGTCACCCTCTTCTGGAGTGTCTGAAGACGGCTACAGTTTACTTATATCTAATAAATACATAAATAAATAAATAAATAAATAAATAAATAAATAAATAAACATTTTTTAAAAAGGATAAGAAAGAAAGTAAGACCAGGCAGGCCTGCCATCCTTATCTCTCTCTGTCTGTCTCTCTGTCTGATACCCTGGAACTGGAGTTGGGCTACCATAAAGTTGCTGGTAGTTGATCCCAGGTTCTCTGGAAGAGGAGACAATGCTGTTAATTGTTGAGCCCTATCAGTGGCCCTACCCATCTTTAAATATTTAGAATTATATGTGAGGCTGTGTTTATGTACATCATATGCAGACCATAAGAGGGATTTAGATTCTCCAGAATCTGACACCCTCTTCTGGAGTATCTGAAGACAGCTACAGTGTACTTATATCTAATAAATAAATAGATAAATAAATATATAAATAAATAAACATTTTTTAAAAAGGATAAGAAAGAAAGAAAGACCAGGCAGGCCTGCATTCCATATCTCTGCCTGTCTCTCTGTCTGTCTATCTGATCCCCGGGAACTGGAGATGGGCCACCATATAGTTGCTGGTAGTTGATCCAAGGTTCTCTGGAAGAGGAGACAATGCTCTTAATTGTTGAGCCCTATCAGTGGCCCTACCCATCTTTAAATTTTTAGAAGTATATGTGAGGCTGTGTTTATGTACATCATATGCAGACCATAAGAGGGATTTAGATTCTCCAGAATCTGACACCCTCTTATGGAGTGTCTGAAGACAGCTACAGTGTACTTATATCTAATAAATACATAAATAAATAAATAAATAAAAAATAAATAAACATTATTTAAACCGGATAAGAAAAAAAGAAAGACCAGGCAGGCCTACCATCCTTATCTCTGTCTGTCTGTCTGTCAGTCGTTCTGATCCCCTGGAACTGGAGATGGGCCACCATATAGGTGCTGGTAGTTGATCCCAGGTTCTCTGGAAGAGGAGACAATGCTGTTAATTGTTGAGCGCTTTCAGTGGCCCCACCCATCGTTAAATTTTTAGTAGTATATGTGAGGCTGCGTTTATGTACATCATATGCAGACCATAAGAGGGATTTAGATTCTCCAGAATCTGACACCCTCTTCTGGAGTGTCTGAAGACAGCTACAGTGTACTTATATCTAATAAATACATAAATAAATAAACATTTTTTAAAACGGATAAGAAAGAAAGAAAGACCAGGCAGGCCTGCCATCCTAATCTCTGTCAGTCTGTCTGTCTGTCAGACTGTCTGATCCCTTGGAACTGGAGATGGGCCACCATATAGTTGCTGTTAGTTGATCCCAGGTTCTCTGGAAGAGGAGACAATGCTATTAATTGTTGAGCCCTTTCAGTGGCTCCACCTATCTTTAAATTTTTAGAAGTATATGTTAGGCTGTGTTTATGTACATCATATGCAGACCATAAGAGGGATTTAGATTCTCCAGAATCTGACACCCTCTTCTGGATTGTCTGAAGACAACTACAGTGTACTTATATCTAATGAATACATACATATATAAATAAATAAATAAATAAACATTATTTTAAAAGGATAAGAAAGAAAGAAAGACCAGGCAGGCCTGCCATACTTTTCTCTGTCTGTCTCTCTGTCTGTCTGATCCCCTGGAACTGGAGATGGGCCACCTTGTAGGTGCTGGTAGTTGATCCCAGTTTCTCTGGAAGAGGAGACAATGCTGTTAATTGTTGAGCCCTTTCAGTGGCCCCACCCATTTTTAATTTTTACAAGTATATGTGAGGCTGTGTTTATGTACATCATATTCAGACCATAAGAGGGATTTAGATTCTCCAGAATCTGACACCATCTTCTGGAGTGTCTGAAGACGGCTACAGTGTACTTATATCTAATAAATACATAAATAAATAAATAAATGAATAAATAAACATTTTTTTAAAAAGTATATGAAATAAAGAAAGACCAGTCAGGCCTGCCATCCATATCTCTGTCTCTCTGTCTGTCTGTCTGATCCACTGGAACTGGAGATGGGCCACCATAAGGTGCTGGTAGTTTATCCCAGGTTCTCTGAAAGAGGAGACAATGCTGTTAATTGTTGAGCCCTTTCAGTGGCCCCACACAGCTTTAAATTTTTAGAAGTATATGTGAGGATGTGTTTATGTACATCATATGCAGACCATAAAAGGGATTTAGATTCTCCAGAATCTGACACCCTCTTCTGGAGTGTCTGAAGACAGCTACAGTGTACTTATATCTAATAAATACATAAATAAATATATAAATAAACATTTTTTTAAAAAGGATAAGAGAGAAAGAAAGACCAGGCAGGCCTGCCATCCTTATCACTGTCTGTATGTCTGTCTGTCTGTCTGATCCCCTGGAACTGGAGATGGGCCACCATATAGTAGCTGGTAGTTGATCCCAGGTACTCTGGAAGAGGAGACAATGCTGTTAATTGTTGAGCTTTTAGAGTGGCCCCACCCTTCTTTAAATTTTTAAAAGTATATGTGAGGCTGTGTTTATTTACATCATATGCAGACCATAAGAGGGATTTATATTCTCCAGAATCTGACACCCTCTTCTGGAGTGTCTGAACAGCTACAGTGTACTTATATCTAATAATAAATAAATAAATAAATAAATAAATAAATAAATAAATAAACATTTTTTAAAAAAAAGGATAAGAAAGAAAGAAAGACCAGGCAGGCCTGCCATCCTTATCACTGTTTGTATGTCTTTCTGTCTGATCCTCTGGAACTGGAGATGGGCCACCTTTTAGGTGCTGGTAGTTGATCCCAGGTTCTCTGGAAGAGGAGACAATGCTGTTAATTGTTGAGTCTTTTCAGTGGCCCCAACTATTTATAATTTTTAGAAGTATATGTGAGGCTGTGTTTATGTACATCATATTCAGACCATAAGAGGGATTTAGATTCTCTAGAATCTGACACCCTCTTCTGGAGTGTCTGAAGACGGCTACAGTGTACTTATATCTAATAAATACATAAATAAATAAATAAATAAATAAATAAATAAATAAATAAACATTTTTTAAAAAGTATAAGAAATAAAGAAAGACCAGGCAGGCCTGCCATCCATATCTCTGTCTCTCTGTCTGTCTGTCTGTCTTATCCCCTGGAACTGGAGATGGGCCACC
Organism: Mus caroli; assembly: GCF_978045245.1. Classification (NCBI taxonomy): domain Eukaryota; kingdom Metazoa; phylum Chordata; class Mammalia; order Rodentia; family Muridae; genus Mus; species Mus caroli. The sequence continues at coordinate 880,565 of NW_028227282.1, read as the reverse complement.
ATAAGGTGCTGGTAGTTTATCCCAGGTTCTCTGAAAGAGGAGACAATGCTGTTAATTGTTGAGCACTCTCAGTGGCCCCACCCATCTTTAAATTTTTAGAAGTATATGCAAGGCTGTGTTTATGTACCGAATATGCAGACCATAAGAGGGATTTAGATTCTCCAGAATCTGACACCCTCTTCTGGAGTGTCTGAAGACAGCTACAGTGTACATATATCTAATAAATACATAAATAAATATATAAATAAACATTTTTTGAAAAGGGATAATAAAGAAAGAAAGACCAGGCAGGCCTGCCATCCTTATCACTGTCTGTATGTCTGTCTGTCTGATCCCCTGGAACTGGAGATGGGCCACCATATAGTTGCTGGTAGTTGATCCCAGGTCCTCTGGAAGAGGAGACAATGCTGTTAATTGTTGAGCTTTTAGAGTGGCCCCACCCTTGTTTAAATTTTTAGAAGTATATGTGAGGCTGTGTTTATGTAAATCATATGCAGACCATAAGAGGGATTTAGATTCTCCAAAATCTGACACCCTCTTCTGGAGTGTCTGAACAGCTACATTGTACTTATATCTAATAATAAATAAATAAATAAATAAATAAATAAATAAATAAATAAATAAATAAACAAACATTTTTTTTTTAAAAAAGGATAAGAAAGAAAGAAATTCCAGGCAGGCCTGAAATCCTTATCACTGTCTGTCTGTCTGTCTGTCAGATCCCCTTGACCTGGAAATGGGCCACCTTTTAGGTGCTGGTAGTTGATCCCAGTTTCTCTGGAAGAGGAGACAATGCTGTTAATTGTTGAGTCCTTTCAGTGGCCCCACGTATTTATAATTTTTAGAAGTATATGTGAGGCTGTGTTTATGTACATCATATTCAGACCATAAGAGGGATTTAGATTCTCTAGAATCTGACACCCTCTTCTCGAGTGTCTGAAGACGGCTACAGTGTACTTATATCTAATAAATACATAAATAAATAAATAAATAAATAAATAAATAAATAAATTACCATTTTTTAAAAAGTATAAGAAATAAAGAAAGACCAGGCAGGCCTGCCATCCTTATCTCTGTCTCTCTGTCTGTCTGTCTGTCTGTCTGATCCACTGGAACTGGAGATGGGCCACCATAAGGTGCTGGTAGTTTATCCCAGGTTCTCTGAAAGAGGAGACAATGCTGTTAATTGTTGAGCCCTCTCAGTGGCCCCACACATCTTTAAATTTTTAGAAGTATATGCGAGGCTGTGTTTATGTACATCATATGCAGACCATAAGAGGGATTTAGATTCTCCAGAATCTGACACCCTCTTCTGGAGTGTCTGAAAGCAGCTACAGTGTACATATATCTAATAAATACATAAATAAATATATAAATAAACATTTTTTTAAAAAGGATAAGAAAGAAAGAAAGACCAGGCAGGCCTGCCATCCTTAAAACTGTCTGTATGTCTGTCTGTCTGATACCCTGGAACTGGAGATGGGCCACCATATAGTTGCTGGTAGTTGATCCCAGGTACTCTGGAAAAGGAGACAATGCTGTTAATTGTTGAGCTTTTAGAGTGGCCCCACCCTTCTATAAATTTTTAGAAGTATATGTAAGACTGTGTTTATGTACATCATATGCAGACCATAAGAGGGATTTAGATTCTCCAGAATCTGACACCCTCTTCTGGAGTGTCTGAACAGCTACAGTGTACTTATATCTAATAATAAATAAATAAATAAATAAATAAATAAATAAATAAACGAACATTTTTTTTAAAAAAGGATAAGAAAGAAAGAAAGACCAGGCAGGCCTGCCATCCTTATCACTGTCTGTCTGTCTTTCTGTCTGATCCCCTGGAACTGGAGATGGGCCTCCTTTTAGGTGCTGGTAGTTGATCCCAGGTTCTCTGGAAGAGGAGACAATGATGTTAATTGTTGAGTCCTTTCAGTGGCCCCACCTATTTATAATTTTTAGAAGTATATGTGAGGCTGTATTTATGTACATCATATTCAGACCATAAGAGGGATTTAGATTCTCTAGAATCTGACACCCTCTTCTGGAGTGTCTGAAGACGGCTACAGTGTACTTATATCTAATAAATATATAAATAAATAAACAATTTTTAAAAAGTATAAGAAATAAAGAAAGACCAGGCAGGCCTGCCATCCTTATCTCTGTCTCTCTGTCTGTCTGTCTGTCTGTCTGATCCACTGGAACTGGAGATGGGCCACCATAAGGTGCTGGTAGTTTATCCCAGGTTCTCTGAAAGAGGAGACAATGCTGTTAATTGTTGAGCCCTCTCAGTGGCCCCACACATCTTTAAATTTTTAGAAGTATATGCGAGGCTGTGTTTATGTACATCATATGCAGACCATAAAAGGGATTTAGATTCTCCAGAATCTGACACCCTCTTCTGGAGTGTCTGAAAGCAGCTACAGTGTACATATATCTAATAAATATATAAATAAATATATAAATAAACATTTTTTTAAAAAGGATAAGAAAGAAAGAAAGACCAGGCAGGCCTGCCATCCTTATCACTGTCTGTATGTCTCTCTGTCTGATCCCCTGGAACTTGAGATGGGCCACCATATAGTTGCTGGTAGTTGATCCCAGGTACTCTGGAAGAGGAGACAATGCTGTTAATTGTTGAGCTTTTAGAGTGGCCCCACCCTTCTTTAAATTTTTAGAAGTATATGTGAGGCTGTGTTTATGTACATCATATGCAGACCATAAGAGGGATTTAGATTCTCCAGAATCTGACACCCTCTTCTGGAGTGTCTGAACAGCTACAGTGTACTTATATCTAATAATAAATAAATAAATAAATAAATAAATAAATAAATAAATAAACGAACATTTTTTTTAAAAAAGGATAAGAAAGAAAGAAAGACCAGGCAGGCCTGCCATCCTTATCACTGTCTGTCTGTCTTTCTGTCTGATCCCCTGGAACTGGAGATGGGCCTCCTTTTAGGTGCTGGTAGTTGATCCCAGGTTCTCTGGAAGAGGAGACAATGATGTTAATTGTTGAGTCCTTTCAGTGGCCCCACCTATTTATAATTTTTAGAAGTATATGTGAGGCTGTGTTTATGTACATCATATTCAGACCATAAGAGGGATTTAGATTCTCTAGAATCTGACACCCTCTTCTGGAGTGTCTGAAGACGGCTACAGTGTACTTATATCTAATAAATACATAAATAAATATATAAATAAATAAACAATTTTTAAAAAGTATAAGAAATAAAGAAAGACCAGGCAGGCCTGCCATCCTTATCTCTGTCTCTCTGTCTGTCTGTCTGTCTGTCTGATCCACTGGAACTGGAGATGGGCCACCATAAGGTGCTGGTAGTTTATCCCAGGTTCTCTGAAAGAGGAGACAATGCTGTTAATTGTTGAGCCCTCTCAGTGGCCCCACACATCTTTAAATTTTTAGAAGTATATGCGAGGCTGTGTTTATGTACATCATATGGAGACCATAAAAGGGATTTAGATTCTCCAGAATCTGACACCCTCTTCTGGAGTGTCTGAAAGCAGCTACAGTGTACATATATCTAATAAATATATAAATAAATATATAAATAAACATTTTTTTAAAAAGGATAAGAAAGAAAGAAAGACCAGGCAGGCCTGCCATCCTTATCACTGTCTGTATGTCTCTCTGTCTGATCCCCTGGAACTTGAGATGGGCCACCATATAGTTGCTGGTAGTTGATCCCAGGTACTCTGGAAGAGGAGACAATGCTGTTAATTGTTGAGCTTTTAGAGTGGCCCCACCCTTCTTTAAATTTTTAGAAGTATATGTGAGGCTGTGTTTATGTACATCATATGCAGACCATAAGAGGGATTTAGATTCTCCAGAATCTGACACCCTCTTCTGGAGTGTCTGAACAGCTACAGTGTACTTATATCTAATAATAAATAAATAAATAAATAAATAAATAAATAAATAAACATTTTTTTTAAAAAAAGGATAAGAAAGAAAGAAAGACCAGGCAGGCCTGCCATCCTTATCACTGTCTGTCTGTCTGTCTGTCTGATCCCCTGGAACTGGAGATGGGCCACCTTTTAGGTGCTGGTAGTTGATCCCAGGTTCTCTGGAAGAGGAGACAATGCTGTTAATTGTTGAGTCTTTTCAGTGGCCCCACCTATTTATAATTTTTAAAAGTATATGTGAGGCTGTGTTTATGTACATCATATTCAGACCATAAGAGGGATTTAGATTCTCTAGAATCTGACACCCTCTTCTGGAGTGTCTGAAGACGGCTACAGTGTACTTATATCTAATAATACATAAATAAATAAATAAATAAATAAATAAATAAACATTTTTTAAAAAGTATAAGAAATAAAGAAAGACCAGGCAGGCCTGCCATCCATATCTCTGTCTCTCTGTCTGTCTGTCTGTCTTATCCCCTGGAAGTGGAGATGGGCCACCATAAGGTGCTGGTAGTTTATCCCAGGTTCTCTGAAAGAGGAGACAATGCTGTTAATTGTTGAGCCCTCTCAGTGGCCCCACCCATCTTTAAATTTTTAGAAGTATATGCAAGGCTGTGTTTATGTACCGAATATGCAGACCATAAGAGGGATTTAGATTTTCCAGAATCTGACACCCTCTTCTCGAGTGTCTGAAGACAGCTACAGTGTACATATATCTAATAAATACATAAATAAATATATAAATAAACATTTTTTTAAAAGGGATAATAAAGAAAGAAAGACCAGGCAGGCCTGCCATCCTTATCACTGTCTGTATGTCTGTCTGTCTGATCCCCTGGAACTGGAGATGGACCACCATATAGTTGCTGGTAGTTGATCCCAGGTCCTCTGGAAGAGGAGACAATGCTGTTAATTGTTGAGCTTTTAGAGTGGCCCCACCCTTCTTTAAATTTTTAGAAGTATATGTGAGGCTGTGTTTATGTACATCATATGCAGACCATAAGAGGGATTTAGATTCTCCAAAATCTGACACCCTCTTCTGGAGTGTCTGAACAGCTACAGTGTACTTATATCTAATAATAAATAAATAAATAAATAAATAAATAAATAAATAAATAAACAAACATTTTTTTTTAAAAAGGATAAGAAAGAAAGAAATTCCAGGCAGGCCTGAAATCCTTATCACTGTCTGTCTGTCTGTCTGTCAGATCCCCTGGAACTGGAGATGGGCCACCTTTTAGGTGCTGGTAGTTGATCCCAGTTTCTCTGGAAGAGGAGACAATGCTGTTAATTGTTGAGTCCTTTCAGTGGCCCCACGTATTTATAATTTTTAGAAGTATATGTGAGGCTGTGTTTATGTACATCATATTCAGACCATAAGAGGGATTTAGATTCTCTAGAATCTGACACCCTCTTCTGGAGTGTCTGAAGACGGCTACAGTGTACGTATATCTAATAAATACATAAATAAATAAATAAATAAATAAATAAATAAATAAATAAGTAAATTAACATTTTTTAAAAAGTATAAGAAATAAAGAAAGACCAGGCAGGCCTGCCATCCTTATCTCTGTCTCTCTGTCTGTCTGTCTGTCTGTCTGATCCACTGGAACTGGAGATGGGCCACCATAAGGTGCTGGTAGTTTATCCCAGGTTCTCTGAAAGAGGAGACAATGCTGTTAATTGTTGAGCCCTCTCAGTGGCCCCACACATCTTTAAATTTTTAGAAGTATAGCGAGGCTGTGTTTATGTACATCATATGCAGACCATAAGAGGGATTTAGATTCTCCAGAATCTGACACCCTCTTCTGGAGTGTCTGAAAGCAGCTACAGTGTACATATATCTAATAAATACATAAATAAATATATAAATAAACATTTTTTTAAAAAGGATAAGAAAGAAAGAAAGACCAGGCAGGCCTGCCATCCTTATCACTGTCTGTATGTCTGTCTGTCTGATCCCCTGGAACTGGAGATGGGCCACCATATAGTTGCTGGTAGTTGATCCCAGGTACTCTGGAAAAGGAGACAATGCTGTTAATTGTTGAGCTTTTAGAGTGGCCCCACCCTTCTATAAATTTTTAGAAGTATATGTAAGACTGTGTTTATGTACATCATATGCAGACCATAAGAGGGATTTAGATTCTCCAGAATCTGACACCCTCTTCTGGAGTGTCTGAACAGCTACAGTGTACTTATATCTAATAATAAATAAATAAATAAATAAATAAATAAATAAATAAATAAATAAACGAACATTTTTTTTTAAAAAAGGATAAGAAAGAAAGAAAGACCAGGCAGGCCTGCCATCCTTATCACTGTCTGTCTGTCTTTCTGTCTGATCCCCTGGAACTGGAGATGGGCCTCCTTTTAGGTGCTGGTAGTTGATCCCAGGTTCTCTGGAAGAGGAGACAATGATGTTAATTGTTGAGTCCTTTCAGTGGCCCCACCTATTTATAATTTTTAGAAGTATATGTGAGGCTGTGTTTATGTACATCATATTCAGACCATAAGAGGGATTTAGATTCTCTAGAATCTGACACCCTCTTCTGGAGTGTTTGAAGACGGCTACAGTGTACTTATATCTAATAAATACATAAATAAATATATAAATAAATAAACAATTTTTAAAAAGTATAAGAAATAAAGAAAGACCAGGCAGGCCTGCCATCCTTATCTCTGTCTCTCTGTCTGTCTGTCTGTCTGTCTGATCCACTGGAACTGGAGATGGGCCACCATAAGGTGCTGGTAGTTTATCCCAGGTTCTCTGAAAGAGGAGACAATGCTGTTAATTGTTGAGCCCTCTCAGTGGCCCCACACATCTTTAAATTTTTAGAAGTATATGCGAGGCTGTGTTTATGTACATCATATGCAGACCATAAAAGGGATTTAGATTCTCCAGAATCTGACACCCTCTTCTGGAGTGTCTGAAAGCAGCTACAGTGTACATATATCTAATAAATATATAAATAAATATATAAATAAACATTTTTTTAAAAAGGATAAGAAAGAAAGAAAGACCAGGCAGGCCTGCCATCCTTATCACTGTCTGTATGTCTCTCTGTCTGATCCCCTGGAACTTGAAATGGGCCACCATATAGTTGCTGGTAGTTGATCCCAGGTACTCTGGAAGAGGAGACAATGCTGTTAATTGTTGAGCTTTTAGAGTGGCCCCACCCTTCTTTAAATTTTTAGAAGTATATGTGAGGCTGTGTTTATGTACATCATATGCATACCATAAGTGGGATTTAGATTCTCCAGAATCTGACACCCTCTTCTGGAGTGTCTGAAAGCAGCTACAGTGTACATATATCTAATAAATATATAAATAAATATATAAATAAACATTTTTTTAAAAAGGATAAGAAAGAAAGAAAGACCAGGCAGGCCTGCCATCCTTATCACTGTCTGTATGTCTCTCTGTCTGATCCCCTGGAACTTGAAATGGGCCACCATATAGTTGCTGGTAGTTGATCCCAGGTACTCTGGAAGAGGAGACAATGCTGTTAATTGTTGAGCTTTTAGAGTGGCCCCACCCTTCTTTAAATTTTTAGAAGTATATGTGAGGCTGTGTTTATGTACATCATATGCATACCATAAGTGGGATTTAGATTCTCCAGAATATGACACCCTCTTCTGGAGTGTCTGAACAGCTACAGTGTACTTATATCTAATAATAAATAAATAAATAAATAAATAAATAAATAAACATTTTTTTTAAAAAAAGGATAAGAAAGAAAGACCAGGCAGGCCTGCCATCCTTATCACTGTCTGTCTCTCTGTCTGTCTGAAACCCTGGAACTGGAGATGGGCCACCTTTTAGTTGCTGGTAGTTGATCCCAGGTTCTCTGGAAGAGGAGACAATGCTGTTAATTGTTGAGTCCTTTCAGTGGCCCCACCTATTTATAATTTTTAGAAGTATATGTGAGGCTGTGTTTATGTACATCATATTCAGACCATAAGAGGGATTTAGATACTCTAGAATCTGACACCCTCTTCTGGAGTGTCTGAAGACGGCTACAGTGTACTTATATCTAATAAATAAATAAATAAATAAATAAATAAATAAACATTTTTTAAAAAGTATAAGAAATAAAGAAAGACCAGGCAGGCCTGCCATCCTTATCTCTGTCTCTCTGTCTGTCTGTCTGTCTGATCCACTGGAACTGGAGATGGGCCACCATAAGGTGCTGGTAGTTTATCCCAGGTTCTCTGAAAGAGGAGACAATGCTGTTACTTCTTGAGCCCTCTCAGTGGCCCCACACTTCTTTAAATTTTTAGAAGTATATGTGAGGCTGTGTTTATGTACATCATATGCAGACCATAAGAGGGATTTAGGTTCTCCAGAATGACACCCTCTTTTGGAGTTCTGTACAGCTATAGTGTACTTATATCTAATAAATAAATAAATAAATAAACAAATAAATAAACAAACATTTTTTTAAAAAAAGGATAAGAAAGAAAGTAAGACCAGGCAGGCCTGCCATCCTTATCACTGTCTGTCTGTCTGTCTGTTTGATCCCTGGAACTGGAGATGGACCACCATATAGTTGCTGGTAGTTGATCCCAGGTTCTCTATAAGAGGAGACAATGCTGTTAATTGTTGAGCCCTTTCAGTGGTCGCACACATCTTATAATTTTTAGAAGTATATGTTAGGCTGTGTTTATGTACATCATATGCAGACCATAAGAGGGATTTAGATTCTCCAGAATCTGACACCCTCTTCTGGAGTGTCTGACCAGCTACAGTGTACTTTTATCTAATAAATACATAAATAAATAAATAAATAAATAAATAAATAAATAAATAAATAAACATTTTTAAAAATGTATAAGAAATAAAGACCAGGCAGGCCTGCCATCTTTATCTCTGTCTCTCTGTCTGTCTGTCTGTCTGATCCACTGGAACTAGAGATGGGACACCATAAGGTACTGGTAGTTTATCCCAGGTTCTCTGAAAGAGGAGACTATGCTGTTAATTGTTGAGCCCTCTCAGTGGCCCCACCCATCTTTAAATTTTTAGAAGTATATGTGATGCTGTGTTTATGTACATCATATACAGACCATAAGAGGGATTTAGATTCTCCAGAATCTGACACCCTCTTCAGGAGTGTCTGAAGACAGCTACAGTGTACTTATATCTAATAAATACATAAATAAATATATAAATAAACATTTTTTTAAAAAGGATAAGAAAGAAATAAAGACCAGGCAGGCCTGCCATCCTTATCACTGTCTCTATGTCTGTCTGTCTGATCCCCTGGAACTGGAGATGGGCCACCATATAGTTGCTGGTAGTTGATCCCAGGTTCTCTGAAAGAGGAGACAATGTTGTTAATTGTTGAGCCCTCTCAGTGGCCCCACACATCTTTAAATTTTTAGAATTATATGTGAGGCTGTGTTTATGTACATCATATGCAGACCATAAGAGGGATTTAGATTCTCCAGAATCTGACACCCTCTTCTGGAGTGTCTGAAGACAGCTACAGTGTACTTATATCTAATAAATACATAAATAAATATATAAATAAACATTTTTTTAAAGGATAAGAAAGAAAGAAAGACCAGGCAGGCCTGCCATCCATATCTCTGTCTGTCTGTCTGTCTGTCTATCTGATCCCTGGGAACTGGAGATGGGCCACGAATAGTTGCTGGTAGTTGATCCCAGGTTCTCTGGAAGAGGAGACAATGCTGTTAATTGTTGAGCCCTTTCAGTGGCGCCACCCATCTTTAAATATTTAGAAGTATATGTGAGGCTGTGTTTATGTACATCATATTCAGACCATAGGAGGGATTTAGATTCTCCAGAATCTGACACCCTCTTCTGGAGTGTCTGAAGACAGCTATAGTGTAGTTATATCTAATAAATAAATAGATAAATAAATAAATAAATAAATAAATAAACATTTTTTAAAAAGGATAAGAAAGAAAGAAAGACCAGGTAGGCCTGCCATCATTATCCTTGTCTGTCTGTCTGTCTGTCTGATCCCCTGGAACTGGAGATGGGCCACCATATAGTTGCTGGTAGTTGATCCAAGGTTCTCTGAAAGAGGAGACAATGCTGTTAATTGTTGAGCCCTCTCAGTGACCCCACACATCTTTAAATTTTTAGAAGTATATGTGAGGCTGTGTTTATGTACATCATATGCAGACCATAAGAGGGATTTAGATTCCAGAATTTGACACCCTCTTTTGGAGTGTCTGAAGACAGCTGCAGTGTACTAATATCTAATAAATCCATAAATAAATATATAAATAAACATTTTTTTAAAGGATAAGAAAGAAAGAAAGACCAGGCAGGCCTGCCATCCTTATTACTGTCTGAATGTCTGTCTGTATGATCCCCTGGAACTGGAGATGGGCCACTATATAGTTGCTAGTAGTTGATCCCAGGTACTCTGGAAGAGGAGACAATGATGTTAATTGTTGAGCTTTTAGAGTGGCCCCACCCTTCTTTAAATTTTTAGAAGTATATGTGAGGCTGTGTTTATGTACATCATATGCAGACCATAAGAGGGATTTAGATTCTCCAGAATCTGAAACACTCTTCTGGAGTGTCTGAACAGCTACAGTGTACTTATATCTAATAAATAAATAAATAAATAAATAAATAAATAAATAAATAAATAAATAAACATTTTTTTAAAAAAAGAATAAGAAAGAAAGAAAGACCAGGCATGACTGCCATCCTTATCACTGTCTGTCTGTCTGTCTGTCTGATCCCCTGGAACTGGAGATGGGCCACAATATAGTTGCTGGTAGTTGATCCCAGGTCCTCTGGAAGAGGAGACAATGCTGTTAATTGTTGAGCCCTTTCAGTGGCCCCACCCATCTTTAAATTTTTAGAAGTATATGTGAGGCTGTGTTTATGTACATCATATGCAGACCATAAGAGGGATATAGATTCCCCAGAATCTGACACCCTCTTCTGGAGAGTCTGAAGAGAGCTAGAGTGTACTTATATCTAATAAGTACATAAATAAATAAATAAATAAATAAATAAACATTTTTTAAAAGGATAAGAAAGAGAGAAAAATCAGGCAGGCCTGCCATCCTTATCACTGTCTGTCTGTCTGTCTGTCTGATCCCCTGCAACTTGAGATGGGCCACCATATAGTTGCTGGTAGTTGATCCCACCTTCTCTGGAAGAGGAGACAATGGTGTTAATTGTTGAGCCCTTTCAGTGGGCCCACCCAACTTTAAATTTTTAGAAGTATATGTGAGGCTGTGTTTATGTACATCATATGCAGACCATAAGAGGGATTTAGATTCTCCAGAATATGACACCCTCTTCTAGAGTGTCTGAAGACAACTACAGTGTACTTATATCTAATAAATACATAAATAAATAAATAAACATTTTTTAAAAAGAATAAGAAAGAAAGAAAGACCAGGCAGGCCTGCCATCCATATCTCTGTCTGTCTGTCTGTCTGTCTGTCTATCTGATCCCTGGGAACTGGAGATGGGCCACGAATAGTTGCTGGTAGTTGATCCCAGGTTCTCTGGAAGAGGAGACAATGCTGTTAGTTGTTGAGCCCTTTCAGTGGCCCCACCCATCTTTAAATTTTTAGAAGTATATGTGAGGCTGTGTTCATGTATATCATATGTAGACCATAAGAGGCATATTGATTCTCCAGAATCTGCACCGTCTTCTGGAGAGTCTGAAGACAGCTACAGTGTACTTATATCTTAAATACATAAATAAATAAATAAATGAATAAATGAATAAATTAATAAATAAATAAATAAATAAACATTTTTTTAAAAGGATAAGAAAGAAAGAAAAATCAGGCAGGCCTGCCATCCTTATCTCTGTCTGTCTGTCTGTCTGTCTGTCTTATCCCCTGGAACTTGAGATGGGCCACCATATAGTTGCTGGTAGTTGATCCCACGTTCTCTGGAAGAAGAGACAATGCTGTTAATTGTTGAGCCCTTTCAGTGGGCCCACCCATCTTTAAATTTTTAGAAGTATATGTGAGGCTGTGTTTATGTACATCATATGCAGACCATAAGAGGGATTTAGATTCTCCAGAATCTGACACCCTCTTCTAGAGTGTCTGAATACAGGTACAGTGTACTTATATCTAATAAATAAATAAATAAATAAATAAATAAATAAATAAATAAACATTTTTTTAAAAGTATAAGAAAGAAAGACCAGGCAGGCCTCCATCTTTATCTCTGTCAGTCTGTCTGTCTGTCTGTCTGATCCCTTGGAACTGGAGATGGGCCACCATATAGTTGCTGTTAGTTGATCCCAGGTTCTCTGGAAGAAGAGACAATGCTGTTAATTGTTGAGCCCTTTCAGTGGCTCCACCTATCTTTAAATTTTTAGAAGTATATGTTAGGCTGTGTTTATGTACATCATATGCAGACCATAAGAGGGATTTAGATTCTCCAGAATCTGACACCCTCTTCTGGAGTGTCTGAAGACAACTACAGTGTACTTATATCTAATAAATAAATAAATAAATAAATAAATAAATAAACATTATTTTAAAAGGATAAGAAAGAAAGAAAAACCAGGCAGGCCTGCCCTCCTTATCTCTGTCTGTCTGTCTGTCTGTCTGATCCCCTGGAACTGGAGATGGGCCACCATATAGTTGCTGGTAGTTGATCCCAGGTTCTCTGGAAGAAGAGACAATGCTGTTAATTGTTGAGCCCTTTCAGTGGCCCCACCCATCTTAAATTTTTAGAAGTGTATGTGAATCTGTGTTTATGTCCATCATATGCAGACCATAAGAGGGATTTATATTCTCCAGAATCTGACACCCTCTTCTGGAGTGTCTGAAGACAGCTACAGTGTACTTATATCTAATAAATCCATAAATAAATGAATAAACATTTTTTAAAAAGTATAAAAAAGAAAGAAAAACCAGGGAGGCCTGCCACCCTTGTCTGTCTGTCTCTTTGTCTGCCTGATCCCCTGGAACTGGAGATGGGCCACCATATAATTGCTGGTAGTTGATCCCAGGTTCTCTGGTAGTGGAGACAATGCAGTTAATTGTTGAGCCCTTTCAGTGGCCCCACACCTCTTTAAATTTTTAGAAGTATATATGAGGCTGTGTTTATGTACATCATATGCAGACCATAAGAGGGATTTAGATTCTCCAGAATCTGACACCCTCTTCAGGAGTGTATGAAGACAGCTACAGTGTACTTATATATAATAAATAAATAAATAAATAAATAAACATTTTTTTTAAAAGTATAAGAAAGAAAGAAAGACCACGCAGGCCTCCATCCTTATCTCTGTCTGTCTGTCTGATACCCTGGAACTGGAGATGGGCCACCATATAGTTGCTGGTAGTTTATCCAACGTTCTCTGGAAGAGGAGACAATGCTGTTAATTGTTGATCCCTTTCTGTGGCTCCACCCATCTTTAAATTTTTAGAAGTATATGTGAGGCTGTGCTTATGTACATCATATGCAGACCATAAGAGGGATTTAGATTCTCCAGAATCTGACACCCTCTTCTGTAGTGTCTCAAGATAGCTACAGTGTACTTATATCTAATAAATACATAAATAAATAAATAAATAAATAAATAAACAAACATTTTTTAAAAAGGATAAGAAAGAAAGAAAGACCAGGCAGGGCTGCCATCCTTATCTTTGTCTGTCTGTCTGTCTCTCTGTTTGTCTGTCTGTCTGATCTCCAGGAACTGGAGATGGGCCACCATTTTGTTGCTGGTAGTTGATTCCAGGTCTTCTGAAGAGGAGACAATGCTGTTAATTGTTCAGCCCTTTCAGTGGCCCCACTCATCTTTATAATTTCTAGAAGTAAATGTGATGCTGTGTTTATGTACATCATGTTCACACCATTAAAGAGGGATTTATATTCTCCAGAATCTGACACCGTCTTTTGGAGTGTCTATGACGGATACAGTGTACTTATATCTAATAAATACATAAATAAAGAAATAAACATTTTTTTAAAAAGATAAGAAAGAAAGAAAGACCAGGCAGGCCTGCCATCCTTATCTCTGTCTGTCTGTCTGTCTGATCCTCTGGACCTGGAGATGGGCCACCATAGAGTTGCTTGTAGTTGATCCCAGGTTCTCTGGAAGAGGAGACAATGCTGTTAATTGTTGAGCCCTTTCAGTGGCCCCACCCATCTTTAAATTTTTAGAAGTATATGCGAGGTTGTGTTTATGTACCGAATATGCAGACCATAAGAGGGATTTAGATTCTCCAGAATCTGACACCCTCTTCTGGAGTGTCTGAAGACAGCTACATTGTACTTATATCTAATAAATTCATAAATAAACAAATGAACATTTTTAAAAAAGGATAATAAAGAAAGAGAGACCAGGCAAGCCTGCCATCCTTGTCTGTCTGTCTGTCTGATCCCCTGGAAATGGAGATGGGCCACCATATAATTGCTGGTAGTTGATCCCAGGTTCTCTGGAAGAGGAGTCAGTGCTGTTAATTGTTGAGCCCTTTCAGTGGCCCCACCCATCTTTAAATTTTTAGAAGTATATGTGAGGCTGTGTTCATGTACATCATATGCAGACCATAAGAGGGATATAGATTCTCCAGAATCTGACACCCTCTTCGGTAGTGTTTGAAGACAGCTACAGTGTACTTAAATCTAATAAATACATACTTAAATTAATAAACATTTTTTAAAAAAGATAAGAAAGAATGAAAGACCAGGTAGGCCTGCCATCCTTAACTCTATCTGTCTGTATGTCTGTCTGTCTGTCTGATCCCCTGGAACTGGAGATGGGCCACCATATAGTTGCTGGTAGTTGATCCCAGGTTATCTATAAGAGGAGACAATGCTGTTAATTGTTGATCCCTTTCATTGGCCCCACACATGTTTAAATTTTTAGAAGTAAATGTGAGGCTGTGTTTATGTACATCACATGCAGACCATAAGAGGGATATAGATTCTCCAGAATCTGACACCCTCTTCTGGAGTGTCTGAAGACAGCTACAGTGTACTTATATCTAATAAATACATAAATAAATAAATAAATAAATAAATAAATAAATAAATAAACATTTTTTAAAAGGGATAAGAAAGAAAGAAAAACCAGGCAGGCCTGCCATCCTTGTCTGTCTTTCTCTCTGTCTGTCTGTCTTGCCTAGCCCCTTGAGTAGCCTAGCCTAGTCCCTTGCCTTGACTAGCCCAGCCCCTTGCCTAGCCTAGCCTAGCCCAGCCCTGCCTTGCCTAGCCCTGCCTATCCATGTCTTTAACCAGGCTGGCCTCGATCTCAAAAACTGACTGCCTCTGCCTCCAGAGTGCTCTCATTAAGACCTCGAGCCACCACTGATTGTTGTGTTTTCTAAGTCTTACATAGGTATGGTCTGTTTCTCAGCTGTGAAACCCTAATTAACACGTGTAGTCTGTCCTAGGTCAGCCATAGCTACAGACTGAGGCCTTTTCTAAAACAAAACAAAAGAAAACAAAAAATAGAAATAATAAAATAAATAAATTAAGCAACCACATGATATCTTTTCTTTCTTTCAATGATACTCAGAGCTTGAAGCAGTTCACCCATGAGACCTCAGCTCCGGACATTGAGGCTCTTTCCCTAACATGTATTATGGCTGAACCTGAGGGGTTCTACTGCTGATTTGGGTCCCCCACTTTAAAAAAATAGTTGTTTTCAAAGGCTGCAGGTTCTTAGCCCTGTTCCTTGTTACAGTTGAGTCACAGCCCTGAAAGTTCAGTGGTAGTTAAAGGCACTGAGAAGGGCTTCCTATAGACATCAAAGACCAAGTCTTTGTTTTTAAAAAGTTAATCTGGATTCCCCCACCCCCTGGCATCCTTAGAATTCCTAGAAAGGAAGGCAGGGACCTGGGCAGAAGGGTGCAAGGCTACTGGTGTTTGTAAGTGGTAACAGAAAGCTTTCTCTTGTTGGTACCCTACCCCAAGTTAAACTGTCACTTCTTTTTCCTAGTTGTTGTTTTGTCGGTTTGTATTCTCAACATAGACCCTTTTCCTTCCTAACCTTGGCTGTCCTGAACCTTACTGTCCTTGAACTCAGTGATTTGCCTGTCTTGCTGGGATGAAACTGTGAGCTACCATCCAGAAGGAAGCACCCTGCTGAGGTTAGATTGGGGTCTCTTCATTTTCCTCTATGAACATGCATATGGCAGGCCTGTTCTTTCATTTTTACTTTTCCTTTTCTTTTTAAAGATTTATTTATTTATTATATTTAAGTATGCTGTAGCTATGTTCAGACAGTCCAGAAGAGGGTGTCAGATTCTGAAGAATCTAAATCATTCTTATTGTCTGCATATGATGTATATAAACACAGCCTCACATATACTCAAAAAAAAAAAAAAAAAAAAAAAAGAAAGATGTGGCTACAGAGAGGGCTCAACAATTAAGAGCATTGTCTCCTCTTCCAGAGAACCTGGGCTCAATTACCAGTATTATATATGGTGGCCCATCTCCAGTTCCAGGGGATCTAATACTCTGTTCTGGAGTCTGTGGGCACAGCATACACATGCAAAACATTCTTACACAATCATTGAGAGAGGAGAGAGAGGGGTTGAGAGAGAGGGGAGGTAATCATACCTCCTGACGAGTTTGAAGACCTGAGCTTCATCACTCACACAAATAAATAAATGCAAAATATTTTTTTATAAATAAACTCTGCCATTGCCCTTTAAAAATTCCTAGAAAACAAGTTTTATAAGCAAAAGTTATATTTATTATATCTAAAGGACAGTCATGAGCATATTCAATAAATAGAAAAAGGCCTGTTAGTCTTAGAAATGGAAAAGACAAACCAAGGAAGGTTTGCAATTACATAATGAGGCAGCTCAGCCCAGCTCTAAGGTTGGAAATAAGACTCGAGAATAGGATACACCTGAAGACAGCCAGCCATTGTTTTTTGTTTTGGAGGCTGAAAGGATACACCTGAAGACAGCCAATGCTGTGTGATGGTGATCTGGTATTTTTTTTTTTAATTTTTAAAAACTTTAACACTTTTTATAAAACTTTTATAAAAACTTTTTCTTTCTTTCTTTCTTTCCTCACCCTAGCCCCTACCCTAGCCCTGTCTTTCACCAGGGTGGCCTCGAACTCAGAAACTGACTGCCTCTACCTACAGAGTGCTCTCATTAAGAGCTTGAGCCACCACTGAATGTAGGGTTTTCTAAGCCTTACCTTGCTCTTGGTGTCTGTTCTCAGCTGTGAAACCCTAATTAACACAAGTAGGCAGTCCAGGGTCAGCCAGAGCTACAGACTGAGGACTTCGCTAAAAACAAATAAAACAAAACAAAACAACAAATAGAAATAATAAAATACATAAATTAAGAAACCACAGCATAGCTTTTCTCTCTCTAGGTGGTACTCAGAAATTCCAGCAGTTGGCCTGTGACACCTCACCTCAGTATATGTGAGGCTGTGTTTATGTACATCATATGCAGAACATAAGAGGGATTTACATTCTCCAGAATCTGAAACCCTCCTCTGGAGTGTCTGAAGACAGCTACAGTGTACTTATATCTAATAAATAAATAAATAAATAAATAAATAAATAAATAAATAAATAAATAAATATTTTTTAAAAAGGATAAGAAAGAAAGAAAGACCAGGCAGGCCTGCCATCATTATCTCTGTCTGTCTGTCTGTCTGTCTGATCCCCTGGAACTGGAGATGGGCCACCTTGTAGGAGCTGGTAGTTGATCCCAGGTTCTCTGGAAGAGGAGACAATGCTGTTAATTGTTGAGCCCTTTCAGTGGCCCCACACTTCTTTAAATATTTAAAAGTATATGTGAGGCTGTGTTTATGTACATCATATTCAGAACATAAGAGGGATTTAGATTCTCCAGAATCTGACAACCTCTTCTGGAGTGTCTGAAACAGATACAGTTTACTTATATCTAATAAATACATATATAAAAAATAAATATTTTTAAAAAGGATAAGAAAGAAAGAAAGACCAGGCAGGCCTCCATCCTTAACTCTGTCTGTCTGTCTGTCTGTTTGATACCCTGGAACTGGAGATGGGCCACCATATACTTGCTGGAAGTTGATCCCAGGCTCTCTGGAAGAGGAGACAATGCTGTTAATTGTTGAGCCATTTCAGTGGCCCCACCCATCTTTAAATTTTTAGAAGTAAAGTTGAGGCTGTGTTTATGTACATCATATGCAGACCATAAGAGGGATTTAGATTCTCCAGAATCTGACAACCTCTTCTTGATTGTTTGAAGACAGCTACATTGTACTTATATCTAATAAATACATAAATATATGAATAAACATTTTTTAAAAAGGATAAGAAAGAAAGAAAGACCAGGTAGGCCTGCCATCATTATCCTTGTCTGTCTGTCTGTCTGTCTGATCACCTGGAACTGGAGATGGGCCACCATATAGTTGCTGGTAGTTGATCCCAGGTTCTCTGGAAAAGGAGACAATGCTTTTAATTGTTGAGCCCTTTCAGTGGGCCCACACATCTTTAAAATTTAGAAGTATATGTGAGGCCGTGTTTATGTACATCATATGCAGACCATAAGAGGGATTTAGATTCTCCAGAATATGACACCCTCTTCTAGAGTGTCTGAAGACAGCATCAGTGTACTTATATCTAATAAATACATAAATAAATAAATAAACATTTTTTAAAAAGTATAAGAAAGAAAGAAAGACCAGGCAGGCCTGCCACCATGTCTGTTTGTCTGTCTGTCTGTCTATCTGTCAGATACCCTGGAACTGGAGATGAGCCACCAAATAGTTGATGGTAGTTGATTCCAGGTTCTCTGGAAGAGGAGACAATGCTGTTAACTGTTGAGCCCTTTCAGTGGCCCCACCCATCTTTAAATTTTTAGAAATATATGTGAGGCTGTGTTCATGTACATCATATGCAGACCATAGGAGGGATATAGATTCTCCAGAATCTGACACCCTCTTCTGGAGTGCCTGAAGACAGCTACAGTGTACTTATATCTAATAAATAAATAAATAAATAAATAAATAAATAAATAAATAAACATTTTTTAAAAAGGATAAGAAAGAAAGAAAAATCAGGCAGGCCTGCCATCCTTATCTCTGTCTGTCTGTATGTCTGTCTTATCCCCTGGAACTTGAAATGGGCCACCATATAGTTGCTGGTAGTTTATCCCACGTTCTCTGGAAGAAGAGACAATGCTGTTAATTGTTGAGTCCTTTCAGTGGGCTCACCCATCTTTAAATTTTTAGAAGTATATGTGAGGCTGTGTTTATGTACATCATATGCAGACCATAAGAGGGATTTAGATTCTCCAGAAGATGACACACTCTTCTAGAGTGTCTGAAGACTGCTACAGTGTACTTATATCTAATAAATTCATAAATAAACAAATAAACATTTTTAAAAAAGGATAATAAAGAAAGAGAGACCAGGCAAGCCTGCCATCCTTGTCTGTCTGTCTGTCTGTCTGTTCCCCTGGAACTAGAGATGGGCCACCATATAAATGCTGGTAGTTGATCCCATGTTCTCTGGAAACGGAGTCAGTGCTGTTAATTGTTGAGCCCTTTCAGTGGCCCCACCCATCTATAAATTTTTAGAAGTATATGTGAGGCTGTGTTCATGTACATCATATGCAGACCATAAGAGGGATATAGATTCTCCAGAATCTGACACCCTCTTCGGGAGTGTTTGAAGAGAGCTACAGTGTACTTATATCTAATAAATACATACTTAAATTAATAAACATTTTTAAAAAAGGATAAGAAAGAATGAAAGACCAGGTAGGCCTTCCATCCTTAACTCTATCTGTCTGTATGTCTGTCTGTCTGTCTGATCCCCTGGAACTGGAGATGGGCCACCATATAGTTCCTGGTAGTTGATCCCAGGTTCTCTGGTAGAGGAGACAATGCTGTTAATTGTTGAGCCCTTTCAGTGGCCCCAACCATCTTTAAATTTTTAGAAGTATATGTGAGGCTGTGTTCATGTACATCATATGCAGACCATAAGAGGGATATTGATTCTCCAGAATCTGACACCCTCTTCTGGAGAGTCTGAAGACAGCTACAGTGTACTTATATCTAATAAATACATAAATAAATAAATAAATAAATGAATAAATAAATAAATAAATGAACATTTTTTAAAAAGGATAAGAAAGAAAGAAAAATCAGGCAGGCCTGCCATCCTTATCTCTGTCTGTCTGTCTGTCTGTCTGTCTTATCCCCTGGAACTTGAGATGGGCCACCATATAGTTGCTTGTAGTTGATCCAAGGATCTCTGGAAGAGGAGACAATGCTGTTAATTGTTGAGCCCTTTCAGTGGGCCCACACTTCTTTAAATTTTTATAAGTATATGTGAGGCTGTGTTTATGTACATCATATGCAGACCATAAGAGGGATTTAGATTACCCAGAAGATGACACCCTCTTCTAGAGTGTCTGAAGACAGCTAAAGTGTACTTATATCTAATAAATACATACTTAAATTAATAAACATTTTTTAAAAGTATAAGAAAGAAAGAAAGACCAGGCAGGCCTCCATCCTTATCTCTGTCAGTCTGTCTGTCTGTCTGATCCATTGGAACTGGAGATGGGCCACTATATAGTTGCTGTTAGTTGATCCCAGGTTCTCTGGAAGAAGAGACAATGCTGTTAATTGTTGAGCCCTTTCAGTGGCTCCACCTATCTTTAAATTTTTAGAAGTATATGTTAGGCTGTGTTTATGTACATCATATGCAGACCATAAGAGGGATTTAGATTCTCCAGAATCTGACACCCTCTTCTGGAGTGTCTGAAGACAACTACAGTGTACTTATATCTAATAAATAAATAAATAAATAAATAAATAAATAAATAAATAAACATTATTTTAAAAGGATAAGAAAGAAAGAAAAACCAGGCAGGCCTGCCCTCCTTATCTCTGTCTGTCTGTCTGTCTGTCTGATCCCCTGGAACTGGAGATGGGCCACCTTATAGTTGCTGGTAGTTGATCCCATGTTTTCTGGAAGAAGAGACAATGCTGTTAATTGTTGAGCCCTTTCAGTGGCCCCACCCATCTTAAATTTTTAGAAGTGTATGTGAATCTGTGTTTATGTCCATCATATGCAGACCATAAGAGGGATTTATATTCTCCAGAATCTGACACCCTCTTCTGGAGTGTCTGAAGACAGCTACAGTGTACTTATATCTTATAAATACATAAATAAATAAATAAACATTTTTTAAAAAGGATAAGAAAGAAAGAAAAACCAGGTAGGACTGCCACCCTTGTCTGTCTGTCTCTTTGTCTTCCTGATCCCCTGGAACTGGAGATGGGCCACCATATAGTTGCTGGTAGTTGATCCCAGGTTCTCTGTTAGAGGAGACAATGCTGTTAATTTTTGAGCCCTTTCAGTGCCCCCACACATCTTTAAATTTTTAGAAGTATATGTGAGGCTGTGTTTATGTACATCATATGCAGACCATAAGAGGGATTTAGATTCTCCAGAATCTGGCACCCTCTTCTGGAGTGTCTGAAGACAGCTACAGTGTACTTATATGTAATAAATACATAAATAAATAAATAAATAAATAAACATTTTTTTTAAAAGTATAAGAAAGAAAGAAAGACCAGGCAGGCCTCCATTCTTATCTCTGTCTGTCTGTCTGTCTGTCTGATACCCTGGAACTGGAGATGGGCCACCATATAGTTGCTGGTTGTTTATCCAAGGTTCTGTGGAAGAGGAGACAATGCTGTTAATTGTTGATCCCTTTCTGTGGCCCCACCCATCTTTAAATTTTTAGAAGTATATGTGAGGCTGTGTTTATGTACATCATATGCATACCATAAGAGGGATTTAGATTCTCCAGAATCTGACACCCTCTTTTGGAGTATCTGAAGATAGCTACAGTGTACTTATATCTAATAAATAAATAAATAAATAAATAAATAAATAAATAAATAAACATTTTTTAAAAAGGATAAGAAAGAAAGAAAGACCAGGCAGGGCTGCCATCCTTATCTTTGTCTGTCTGTCTGTCTCTCTGTTTGTCTGTCTGTCTGATCTCCTGGAACTGGAGATGGGCCACCATTTTGTTGCTGGTAGTGAAAGACTCCAGGACTCCCAAAGGGAGGCACTTACTCAAGCCTCGGGTCAGCCGAGCACCCAAGAAGACACTGAGACCGAACTTAAGATGTATAGAGAGTAAGATTTAATACAGCAACGACAAGAAAGCACACAAAAAGCACATATACCAGATATCTGGGGTCGAAACTCATGCAGCCAGCAAGGTGCAGAGGAGATTCGGCAATTGGCCCAGACTTGTCACAGGCTTTTATAGGAGAAGGGTAAGGAGAAAAGTACAAGTTTTACGTCACCAAGGTGTTCTGCCAAGGAGCTTTACATAACCAAGGGGTCGTGTCCTATATTTTGGCAATGTACTCGATCTATTGGAACATTCTGGGGTAGTACCAGGAGGCCCCTATCTCAAAAACGTTCTTGGAACAGTCTTCAGTTAGGAGGGGTTGGACTGAGTTCGCTCCAGGAGACCCTTATCTCAGAAATGCTCCTGGAACCGTTCTCACTTGGGAGGGGTCGGACTCTGGGGTGAAGAGTTCAAGAATGTACTCTGAGGTAAAAAGTTCAGGTGTGTTCCGGGAACAACCTCTAGATGGGAGGGGTAAGAGAACTCTGAGTTGGAGAGTTCATGGAGAGTTCAGCTTTTCTTCTTTCAATCCCAGGTTGTCTGGAAGATGAGTCAGTGCTGTTAATTGTTGAGCCCTTTCAGTGGCCCCACCCATCTTTAAATTTTTAGAAGTATATGTGAGGCTGTGTTCATGTACATCATATGCAGACCATAAGAGGGATATAGATTCTCCAGAATCTGACACCCTCTTCGGGAGTGTTTGAAGACAGCTACAATGTACTTAAATCTAATAAATACATACTTAAATTAATAAACATTTTTTAAAAAGGATAAGAAAGAATGAAAGACCAGGTAGGCCTGCCATTCTTAACTCTATCTGTCTGTATGTCTGTCTGTCTGTCTGATCCCCTGGAACTGGAGATGGGCCACCATATAGTTGCTGGTAGTTGATCCCAGGTTCTCTATAAGAGGAGACAATGTTGTTAATTGTTGATCCCTTTCATTGGCCCCACACATCTTTAAATTTTTAGAAGTAAATGTGAGGCTGTGTTTATGTACATCATATGCAGACCATAAGAGGGATATAGATTCTCCAGAATCTGACACCCTCTTCTGGAGTGTCTGAAGACAGCTACAGTGTACTTATATCTAATAAATACATAAATAAATAAATAAATAAATAAATAAACATTTTTTAAAAGGGATAAGAAAGAAAGAAAAACCAGGCAGGCCTGCCATCCTTGTCTGTCTTTCTCTCTGTCTGTCTGTCTTGCCTAGCCCCTTGAGTAGCCTAGCCTAGTCCCTTGCCTTGACTAGCCCAGCCCCTTGCCTAGCCTAGCCTAGCCCAGCCCTGCCTTGCCTAGCCCTGCCTATCCCTGTCTTTAACCAGGCTGGCCTCGAACTCAGAAACTGACTGCCTCTGCCTCCAGAGTGCTCTCATTAAGAGCTCGAGCCACCACTGACTGTTGGGTTTTCTAAGTCTTACATAGGTATGGTCTGTTTCTCAGCTGTGAAACCCTAATTAACACATGTAGTCTGTCATAAGTCAGCCATAGCTACAGACTGAGGCCTTTTCTAAAACAAAACAAAAGAAAACAAAAAATAGAAATAATAAAATAAATAAATTAAGCAACCACATGATATCTTTTCTTTCTTTCAATGATACTCAGAGATTGAAGCAGTTCACCCATGAGACCTCAGCTCCGGACATTGAGGCTCTTTCCCTAACAAGTATTATGGCTGAACCTGAGGGGTTCTACTGCTGATTTGGGTCCCCCACTTTAAAAAAATAGTTGTTTTCAAAGGCTGCAGGTTCTTAGCCCTGTTCCTTGTTACAGTTGAGTCACAGCCCTGAAAGTTCAGTGGTAGTTAAAGGCACTGAGAAGGGCTTCCTATAGACATCAAAGACCAAGTCTTTGTTTTTAAAAAGTTAATCTGGATTCCCCCACCCCCTGGCATCCTTAGAATGCCTAGAAAGGAAGGCAGGGACCTGGGCAGAAGGGTGCAAGGCTACTGGTGTTTGTAAGTGGTAACAGAAAGCTTTCTCTTGTTGGTACCCTACCCCAAGTTACACTGTCACTACTTTTTCCTAGTTGTTGTTTTGTCGGTTTGTATTCTCAACATAGACCCTTTTCCTTCCTAACCTTGGCTGTCCTGAACCTTACTGTCCTTGAACTCAGTGATTTGCCTGTCTTGCTGGGATGAAACTGTGAGCTACCATCCAGAAGGAAGCACCCTGCTGAGGTTAGATTGGGGTCTCTTCCATTTTCCTCTATGAACATGCATATGGCAGGCCTGTTCTTTCTTTTTTACTTTTCCTTTTCTTTTTTAAGATTTATTTATTTATTATATTTAAGTATGCTGTAGCTATCTTCAGACAGTCCAGAAGAGGGTGTCAGATTCTGAAGAATCTAAATCATTCTTATTGTCTGCATATGATGTATATAAACACAGCCTCACATAAACTCAAAAAAAAGAAAGAAAGAAAGATGTGGCTACAGAGAGGGCTCAACAATTAAGAGCATTGTCTCCTCTTCCAGAGAACCTGGGCTCAATTACCAGTATTATATATGGTGGCCCATCTCCAGTTCCAGGGGATCTAATACTCTGTTCTGGAGTCTGTGGGCACAGCATACACATGCAAAACATTCTTACACAATCATTGAGAGAGGAGAGAGAGGGGTTGAGAGAGAGGGTAGGTAATCATACCTCCTGACGAGTTTGAAGACCTGAGCTTCATCACTCACACAAATAAATAAATGCAAAATATTTTTTTATAAATAAACTCTGCCATTGCCCTTTAAAAATTCCTAGAAAACAAGTTTTATAAGCAACAGTTATATTTACTATATCTAAAGGACAGTCATGAGCATATTCAATAAATAGAAAAAGGCCTGTTAGTCTTAGAAATGGAAAAGACAAACCAAGGAAGGTTTGCAATTACATAATGAGGCAGCTCAGCCCAGCTCTAAGGTTGGAAATAAGACTCGAGAATAGGATACACCTGAAGACAGCCAGCCATTGTTTTTTGTTTTGGAGGCTGAAAGGATACACCTGAAGACAGCCAATGCTGTGTGATGGTGATGTGGTATTTTTTTTTTAATTTTTAAAAACTTTAACACTTTTTATAAAACTTTTATAAAAACTTTTTCTTTCTTTCTTCCTTTCTTCTTTCCTTTCTTCCTTTCCTCACCCTAGCCCCTACCCTAGCCCTGTCTTTCACCAGGGTGGCCTCGAACTCAGAAACTGACTGCCTCTATCTACAGAGTGCTCTCATTAAGAGCTTGAGCCACCACTGAATGTAGGGTTTTCTAAGCCTTACCTTGCTCTTGGTGTCTATTCTCAGCTGTGAAACCCTAATTAACACAAGTAGGCAGTCCTGGGTCAGCCAGAGCTACAGACTGAGGACTTCTCTAAAAACAAATAAAACAAAACAAAACAACAAATAGAAATAATAAAATACAAAAATTAAGCAAACACAGCATAGCTTTTCTCTCTCTAGGTGGTACTCAGAAATTCCAGCAGTTGGCCTGTGACACCTCAGCTCAGTATATGTTAGGCTGTGTTTATGTACATCCTATGCAGACCATAAGAGGGATTTACATTCTCTAGAATCTGACACCCTCCTCTGGAGTGTCTAAAGAAAGCTACAGTGTACTTATATCTAAGAAATACATAAAAAATAAATAAAAAAATAAATAAATATTTTTTAAAAAGGATAAGAAAGAAAGAAAGACCAGGCAGGCCTGCCATCCTTATCTCTGTCTGTCTGTCTGTCTGTCTGATCCCCTGGAACTGGAGATGGGCCACCTTGTAGGTGCTGGTAGTTGATCCCAGTTTCTCTGGAAGAGGAGACAATGCTGTTAATTGTTGAACCATTTCAGTGGCCCCACCAATTTTTAATTTTTAGAAGTATATGTGAGGCTGTGTTTATGTACATCATATGCAGACCATAAGAGGGATTTAGATTCTCCAGAATCTGACACCTTCTTCTGGAGTGTCTGAAGACGGCTACAGTGTACTTATATCTAATAAATAAATAAATAAATAAATAAATAAATACATAAATAAATAAATAAATAAAGATTTTTTAAAAAGTATAAGAAATAAAGAAAGACAAGGCAGGCCTCTCTGTCTGTCTGTCTGTCTGATCCACTGGAACTGGAGATGGGCCACCATAAGGTGCTGGTAGTTTATCCCAGGTTCTCTGAAAGAGGAGACAATGCTGTTAATTGTTGAGCCCTCTCAGTGGCCCCACACATCTTTAAATTTTTAGAAGTATATGTGAGGCTGTGTTTATGTACATCATATGCAGACCATAAGAGGGATTTAGATTCTCCAGAATCTGACACCCTCTTCTGTAGTGTCTGAACAGCTACAGTGTACTTATATCTTCTAAATAAATAAATAAATAAATAAATAAACATTTTTTAAAAAGGATAAGAAAGAAAGAAAGACCAGGCAGTCCTGCCATCCATATCTCTGCCTGTCTGTCTGTCTGTCTATCTGATCCCCGGGAACTGGAGATGGGCCACCATATAGTTGCTGGTAGTTGATCCAAGGTTCTCTGGAAGAGGAGACAATGCTCTTAATTGTTGAGCCCTTTCAGTGGCCCCACACTTCTTTAAATATTTAGAAGTATATGTGAGGCTGTGTTTATGTACATCATATTCAGATTAAGAGGATTTAGATTCTCCAGAATCTGACACCCTCTACTGGAGTGTCTGAAGACAGCTACAGTGTACTTATATGTAATAAATAAATAAATAAATAAACATTTTTTAAAAAGAATAAGAAACAAAGTAAGACCAGGCAGGCCTGCCATCCTTATCTCTGTCTGTCTGTCTGTCTGTCTGTCTTATCCCCTGGAACTGGAGATGGGCCACCATATAGTTGCTGGTAGTTGATCCAAGGTTCTCTGGAAGAGGAGACAATGCTCTTAATTGTCGAGCCCTTTCAGTGGCCCCACACTTCTTTAAATATTTAGAAGTATATGTGAGCTGTGTTTAAGTACATCATATTCAGATTATAAGAGGATTTAGATTCTCCAGAATCTGACACCCTCTACTGGAGTGTCTGAAGACAGCTACAGTGTACTTATATCTAATAAATACATAAATAAATATATAAATAAACATTTTTTTTAAAAAGGATAAGAAAGAAAGAAAGACCAGGCAGGCCTGCCATCCTTATCACTGTCTGTATGTCTGTCTGTCTGATCCCCTGGAACTGGAGATGTGCCACCATATAGTTGCTTGTAGTTGATCCCAGGTACTCTGGAAGAGGAGACAATGCTGTTAATTGTTGAGCTTTTAGAGTGGCCCCACCCTTCTTTAAATTTTTAGAAGTATATGTGAGGCTGTGTTTATGTACATCATATGCAGGCCATAAGAGGGATTTAGATTCTCCAGAATCTGACACCCTCTTCTGGAGTGTCTGAACAGCTACAGTGTACTTATATCTAATAAATACATAAATAAAAAAATAAATAAATAAATAAATAAATAAATAAATAAATATTTTTTTAAAAAGGATAAGAAAGAAAGAAAGACCAGGCTGGCCTGCCATCCTTATCCTTGTCTGTCTGTCTGTCTGTCAGATCCCCTGGGAGTGGAGATGGGCCACCATATAGTTGCTTGTAGTTGATCCCAGGTTCTCTATAAGAGGAGACAATGCTGTTAATTGCTGAGCCCTTTCAGTGGCCCCCCTACCTTTATATTTTAAGAAGTAAATGTGAGGCTGTGTTTATGTACATCATATGCAGACCATAAGAGGGATTTAGATTCTCCAGAATCTGACACCTTCTTCTGGAGTGTCTGAAGACAGCTACAGTGTACTTATATCTAATAAAAATATAAATAAATAAATAAACATTTTTTAAAAAGGATAAGAAAGAAAGAAAGACAAGGCAGGCCTGCCATCCTTATCTCTGTCAGTCTGTCTGTCTGTCTGATCCCCTGGAACTGGAGATGGGCCACCATATAGTTGCTGGTAGTTGATCCCAGGTACTCTGGAAGAGGAGACAATGCTGTTAATTGTTGAGCTTTTAGAGTGGCCCCACCCTTCTTTAAATTTTTAGAAGTATATGTGAGGCTGTGTTTATGTACATCATATGCAGACCATAAGAGGGATTTAGATTCTCCAGAATCTGACACCCTCTTCTGTAGTGTCTGAACAGCTACAGTGTACATATATCTACTAAATACATAAATAAATAAATAAACATTTTTTAAAAAGGATAAGAAAGAAAGAAAGACCAGGCAGTCCTGCCATCCATATCTCTGCCTGTCTGTCTGTCTGTCTATCTGATCCCCGGGAACTGGAGATGGGCCACCATATAGTTGCTGGTAGTTGATCCAAGGTTCTCTGGAAGAGGAGACAATGCTCTTAATTGTTGAGCCCTTTCAGTGGCCCCACACTTCTTTAAATATTTAGAAGTATATGTGAGGCTGTGTTTATGTACATCATATTCAGATTATAAGAGGATTTAGATTCTCCAGAATCTGACACCCTCTACTGGAGTGTCTGAAGACAGCTACAGTGTACTTATATGTAATAAATAAATAAATAAATAAACATTTTTTAAAAAGGATAAGAAAGAAAGTAAGACCAGGCAGGCCTGCCATCCTTATCTCTGTCTGTCTGTCTGTCTGTCTGTCTGATCCCCTGGAACTGGAGATGGGCCACCATATAGTTGCTGGTAGTTGATCCAAGGTTCTCTGGAAGAGGAGACAATGCTCTTAATTGTAGAAACCTTTCAGTGGCCCCACACTTCTTTAAATATTTAGAAGTATATGTGAGCTGTGTTTAAGTACATGATATTCAGATTATAAGAGGATTTAGATTCTCCAGAATCTGACACCCTCTACTGGAGTGTCTGAAGACAGCTACAGTGTACTTATATATAATAAATAAATAAATAAATAAATAAATAAATAAATAAACATTTTTTAAAAAGGATAAAAAGAAAGTAAGACCAGGCAGGCCTGCCATCCTTATTTCTGTCTGTCTGTCTGTCTGTCTGTCTGATCCCCTGGAACTGGAGATGGGCTACCATATAGTTGCTGGTAGTTGATCCCAGGTTCTCTGGAAGAGGAGACAATGCTGTTAATTGTTGAGCCCTATCAGTGGCCCTACCCATCTTTAAATTTTTAGAAGTGTATGTGAGGCTGTGTTTATGTACATCATATGCAGACCAGAAGAGGGATTTAGATTCATCAGAATCTGACACCCTCTTCTGGGGTGTCTGAAGACAGCTACAGTGTACTTATATCTAATAAATACATAAATAAATACAATTTTTTTAAAAAGGATAAGAAAGATAGAAAGACCAGGCAGGCCTGCCATACTTATCCTTGTCTGTCTGTCTGTCTGTCTGATCCCCTGGGAGTTGAGATGGGCCACCATATAGTTGCAGGTAGTTGATCCCAGGTTCTCTAAAAGAGGAGACAATGCTGTTAATTGCTGAGCCCTTTCAATGCCCCCCCCCACCTTTAAATTTTAAGAAGTAAACGTGAGCCTGTGTTTATGTACATCATATGCAGACCATAAGTGGGATTTTGATTCTCCAGAATCTGACACCTTCTTCTGGAGTGTCTGAAGACGGCTACAGTGTACTTATATCTAATAAACATAAAAATAAATAAATAAACATTTTTTAAAAAGGATGAGAAAGAAAGAAAGACCAGGCAGGCCTGCCATCCTTATTTCTGTCAGTCTATCTGTCTGTCAGTCTGTCTGATCCCTTGGAACTGGAGATGGGCCACCATATAGTTGCTGTTAGTTGATCCTAGGTTCTCTGGAAGAGGAGACAATGCTGTTAATTGTTGAGCCCTTTCAGTGGCTCCACATATCTTTAAATTTTTAGAAGTATATGTTAGGCTGTGTTTATGTACATCATATGCAGACCATAAGAGGGATTTAGATTCTCCAGAATCTGACACCCTCTTCTGGAGTGTCTGAAGACAACTACAGTTTACTTATATCTAATAAATACATATATAAATAAATATAAATAAATAAATAAACATTATTTTAAAAGAATAAGAAAGAAAGAAAGACCAGGCAGGCCTGCCATCCTAATCTCTGTCTGTCTGTCTGTCTGTCTGATCCCCTGGAACTGGAGATGGGCCACCTTGCAGTTGCTGGTAGTTGATCCTAAGTTCTCTGGAAGAGGAGACAATGCTGTTAATTGTTGAGCCCTCTCAGTGGCCCCACACATCTTTAAATTTTTAGAAGTATATGTGAGGCTGTGTTTATGTACATCATATGCAGACCATAAGAGGGATTTAGATTCTCCAGAATCTGACACCCTCTTCTGGAGTGTCTGAAGACAGCTACAGTGTACTTATATCTAATAAATACATAAATAAATATATAAATAAATATTTTTTTAAAAAGGATAAGAAAGGAAGAAAGACCAGGCAGGCCTGCCATCCTTATCACTGTCTGTATGTCTGTATGTCTGATCCCCTGGAACTGGAGATGGGCCACCATATAGTTGCTGGTAGTTGATCCCAGGTACTCTGGAAGAGGAGACAATACTGTTAATTGTTGAGCTTTAAGAGTGGCCCAACCCTTCTTTAAATTTTTAGAAGTATATGTGAGGCTGTGTTTATGTACATCATATGCAGACCATAAGAGGGATTAAGATTCTCCAGAATCTGACACCCTCTTCTGGTGTGTCTGAAGACAGCTACAGTGTACTTATATCTAATAAATACATAAATAAATAAATAAATAAATAAATAAATAAATAAATTTTTTTTAAAAGGATAAGAAAGAAAGAAAAACCAGGCTGGCCTGCCATCCTTATCTTTGTCTCTCTGTCTGTCTGTCTGATCCCCTGGGAGTGGAGATGGGCCACCATATAGTTGCAGGTAGTTGATCCCAGGTTCTCTGTAAGAGGAGACAATGCTGTTAATTGCTGAGCCCTTTCAGTGGCCCCCCCCACCTTTATATTTTAAGAATTAAATGTGAGGCTGTGTTTATGTACATCATATGCAGACCATAAGAGGGATTTAGATTCTCCAGAATCTGACACCTTCTTCTGGAGTGTCTGAAGACGGCTACAGTGTACTTATATCTAATAAACAAATAAATAAATAAACATTTTTTAAAAAGGATAAGAAAGAAAGAAAGACCAGGCAGGCCTGCCATCCTTATTTCTGTCACTCTGTCTGTCTGTCAGTCTGTCTGATCCCTTGGAACTGGAGATGGGCCATCATATAGTTGCTGTTAGTTGATCCCAGGTTCTCTGGAAGAGGAGACAATGCTGTTAATTGTTGAGCCCTTACAGTGGCTCCACCTATCTTTAAATTTTTAGAAGTATATTTTAGGCTGTGTTTATGTACATCATATGCAGACCATAAGAGGGATTTAGATTCTCCAGAATCTGACACCCTCTTCTGGAGTGTCTGAAGACAACTACAGTGTACTTATATCTAATAAATAAATAAATGAATAAATAAATAAATAAATAAATAAATAAACAATATTTTAAAAGGATAAGAAATAAAGAAAGACCAGGCAAGCCTGCCATCCTTATCTCTGTCTGTCTGTCTGTCTGATCCCCTGGAACTGGAGATGGGCCACTTTTTAGGTGCTGGTAGTTGATCCCAGGTTCTCTGGAAGAGGAGACAATGCTGTTAATTGTTGAGCCCTTTCAGTGGCCCCACCCATTTTTAATTTTTAGAAGTATATGTGATGCTGTGTTTATGTACATCATATTCAGACCATAAGAGGGATTTAGATTCTCTAGAATCTGTCACCTTCTGCTGGAGTGTCTGAAGACGGCTACAGTGTACTTATATCTAATAAATACATACATAAATAAATAAATAAATAAATAAACATTTTTTAAAAATTATAAGAAATAAAGAAAGACCAGGCAGGCCTGCCATCCTTATCTCTGTCTCTCTGTCTGTCTGTCTGTCTGTCTGATCCACTGGAACTGGAGATGGGCCACCATAATGTGCTGGTAGTTTATCCCAGGTTCTCTGAAAGAGGAGACAATGCTGTTAATTGTTGAGCCCTCTCAGTGGCCCCACACATCTTTAAATTTTTAGAAGTATATGTGAGGCTGTGTTTATGTACATCATATGCAGACCATAAGAGGGATTTAGATTCTCCAGAATCTGACACCCTCTTCTGGAGTGTCTGACGACAGCTACAGTGTACTTATATCTAATAAATACATAAATAAATATATAAATAAACAGTTTTTTTAAAAAGGATAAGAAAGAAAGAAAGACCAGACAGGCCTGCCATCCTTATCTCTGTCTGTCTGTCTGACTGTCTGATCCTCTGGAACTGGAGATGGGCCATCATAGAGTTGCTTGTAGTTGATCCCAGGTTCTCTGGAAAAGGAGACAATGCTGTTAATTGTTGAGCCCTTTCACTGGCCCCACCCTTCTTTAAATTTTTAGAAGTATATGCGAGGCTGTGTTTATGTACCGAATATGCAGACCATAAGAGGGATTTAGATTCTCCAGAATCTGACACCCTCTTCTGGAGTGTCTGAAGACAGCTACCGTGTACTTATATCTAATAAATTCATAAATAAACAAATAAACATTTTTTAAAAAGGATAATAAAGAAAGAGAGAACAGGCAGGCCTGCTATCCTTGTCTTTCTGTCTGTCTGTCTGATCCCCTGCAACTGGAGATGGGCCACCATATAATTGCTGGTAGTTGATCCCAGGTTCTCTGGAAGAGGAGTAAGTGCTGTTAATTGTTGAGCCTTTTCAGTGGCCCCACCCATCTTTAAATTTTTAGAAGTATATGTGAGGTTGTGTTCATGTACATCATATGCAGACCATAAGAGGGATATAGATTCTCCAGAATCTGACACCCTCTTCGGGAGTGTTTGAAGACAGCTACAGTGTACTTATATCTAATAAATACATACTTAAATTAATAATCATTTTTTAAAAAGGATAAGAAAGAATGAAAGACCAGGTAGGCCTGAAATCCTTAACTCTATCTGTCTGTATGTCTGTCTGTCTGTCTGATCCCCTGGAACTGGAGATGAGCCACCATATAGTTGCTCGTAGTTGATCCCAGGTTCTCCATAAGAGGAGACAATGCTGTTAATTGTTGATCCCTTTCATTGGCCCCACACATCTTTAAATTTTAAGATGTAAATGTGAGGCTGTGTTTATGTACATCATATGCAGTCCATAAGAGGGATATAGATTCTCCAGAATCTGACACCCTCTTCTGGAGTGTCTGAAGACAGCTACAGTGTACTTATATCTAATAAATACATAAATAAATAAAAATTTTTTAAAAAGGATAAGAAAGAAAGAAAGACCATGCAGGCCTGCCATCCTTATCCTTGTCTGTCTGTCTGATCCCCTGGGAGTGGAGATGGGCCACCATATAGTTGCAGGTAGTTGATCCCAGGTTCTCTGTAAGAGGAGACAATGCTGTTAATTGCTGAGCCCTTTCAGTGGCCCCCCCCCACCTTTATATTTTAAGAAGTAAATGTGAGGCTGTGTTTATGTACATCATATGCAGACCATAAGAGGGATTTAGATTCTCCAGAATCTGACACCTTCTTCTGGAGTGTCTGAAGACGGCTACAGTGTACTTATATCTAATAAACAAATAAATAAATAAACATTTTTTAAAAAGGATAAGAAAGAAAGAAAGACCATGCAGGCCTGCCATCCTTATCCTTGTCTGTCTGTCTGATCCCCTGGGAGTGGAGATGGGCCACCATATAGTTGCAGGTAGTTGATCCCAGGTTCTCTGTAAGAGGAGACAATGCTGTTAATTGCTGAGCCCTTTCAGTGGCCCCCCCCACCTTTATATTTTAAGAAGTAAATGTGAGGCTGTGTTTATGTACATCATATGCAGACCATAAGAGGGATTTAGATTCTCCAGAATCTGACACCTTCTTCTGGAGTGTCTGAAGACGGCTACAGTGTACTTATATCTAATAAACAAATAAATAAATAAACATTTTTTAAAAAGGATAAGAAAGAAAGAAAGACCAGGCAGGCCTGCCATCCTTATTTCTGTCACTCTGTCTGTCTGTCAGTCTGTCTGATCCCTTGGAACTGGAGATGGGCCATCATATAGTTGCTGTTAGTTGATCCCAGGTTCTCTGGAAGAGGAGACAATGCTGTTAATTGTTGAGCCCTTACAGTGGCTCCACCTATCTTTAAATTTTTAGAAGTATATGTTAGGCTGTGTTTATGTACATCATATGCAGACCATAAGAGGGATTTAGATTCTCCAGAATCTGACACCCTCTTCTGGAGTGTCTGAAGACAACTACAGTGTACTTATATCTAATAAATAAATAAATAAATAAATAAATAAATAAATAAATAAACATTATTTTAAAAGGATAAGAAATAAAGAAAGACCAGGCAAGCCTGCCATCCTTATCTCTGTCTGTCTGTCTGTCTGTCTGATCCCCTGGAACTGGAGATGGGCCACTTTTTGGTGCTGGTAGTTGATCCCAGGTTCTCTGGAAGAGGAGACAATGCTGTTAATTGTTGAGCCCTTTCAGTGGCCCCACCCATTTTTAATTTTTAGAAGTATATGTGATGCTGTGTTTATGTACATCATATTCAGACCATAAGAGGGATTTAGATTCTCTAGAATCTGTCACCTTCTGCTGGAGTGTCTGAAGACGGCTACAGTGTACTTATATCTAATAAATACATACATAAATAAATAAATAAATAAATAAACATTTTTTAAAAAGTATAAGAAATAAAGAAAGACCAGGCAGGCCTGCCATCCTTATCTCTGTCTCTCTGTCTGTCTGTCTGTCTGTCTGATCCACTGGAACTGGAGATGGGCCACCATAATGTGCTGGTAGTTTATCCCAGGTTCTCTGAAAGAGGAGACAATGCTGTTAATTGTTGAGCCCTCTCAGTGGCCCCACACATCTTTAAATTTTTAGAAGTATATGTGAGGCTGTGTTTATGTACATCATATGCAGACCATAAGAGGGATTTAGATTCTCCAGAATCTGACACCCTCTTCTGGAGTGTCTGACGACAGCTACAGTGTACTTATATCTAATAAATACATAAATAAATATATAAATAAACATTTTTTAAAAAGGATAAGAAAGAAAGAAAGACCAGACAGGCCTGCCATCCTTATCTCTGTCTGTCTGTCTGTCTGTCTGATCCTCTGGAACTGGAGATGGGCCATCATAGAGTTGCTTGTAGTTGATCCCAGGTTCTCTGGAAAAGGAGACAATGCTGTTAATTGTTGAGCCCTTTCACTGGCCCCACCCTTCTTTAAATTTTTAGAAGTATATGCGAGGCTGTGTTTATGTACCGAATATGCAGACCATAAGAGGGATTTAGATTCTCCAGAATCTGACACCCTCTTCTGGAGTGTCTGAAGACAGCTACCGTGTACTTATATCTAATAAATTCATAAATAAACAAATAAACATTTTTTAAAAAGGATAATAAAGAAAGAGAGACCAGGCAGGCCTGCTATCCTTGTCTTTCTGTCTGTCTGTCTGATCCCCTGCAACTGGAGATGGGCCACCATATAATTGCTGGTAGTTGATCCCAGGTTCTCTGGAAGAGGAGTAAGTGCTGTTAATTGTTGAGCCTTTTCAGTGGCCCCACCCATCTTTAAATTTTTAGAAGTATATGTGAGGTTGTGTTCATGTACATCATATGCAGACCATAAGAGGGATATAGATTCTCCAGAATCTGACACCCTCTTCGGGAGTGTTTGAAGACAGCTACAGTGTACTTATATCTAATAAATACATACTTAAATTAATAAACATTTTTTAAAAAGGATAAGAAAGAATGAAAGACCAGGTAGGCCTGAAATCCTTAACTCTATCTGTCTGTATGTCTGTCTGTCTGTCTGATCCCCTGGAACTGGAGATGAGCCACCATATAGTTGCTAGTAGTTGATCCCAGGTTCTCCATAAGAGGAGACAATGCTGTTAATTGTTGATCCCTTTCATTGGCCCCACACATCTTTAAATTTTAAGATGTAAATGTGAGGCTGTGTTTATGTACATCATATGCAGACCATAAGAGGGATATAGATTCTCCAGAATCTGACACCCTCTTCTGGAGTGTCTGAAGACAGCTACAGTGTACTTATATCTAATAAATACATAAATAAATAAATAAATAAATAAATAAATAAATAAACATTTTTTAAAGGGATAAGAAAGAAAGAAAAACCAGGCAGGCCTGCCATCCTTGTCTGTCTTTCCCTCTGTCTGTCTGTCTTGCCTAGCCCCTTGAGTAGCCTAGCCTAGTCCCTTGCCTTGACTAGCCCAGCCCCTTGCCTAGCCTAGCCTAGCCCAGCCCTGCCTTGCCTAGCCCTGCCTATCCCTGTCTTCAACCAGGCTGGCCTCGAACTCAGAAACTGACTGCCTCTGCCTCCAGAGTGCTCTCATTAAGAGCTCGAGCCACCACTGACTGTTGG
This sequence comes from Mus caroli, assembly GCF_978045245.1. NCBI lineage: Eukaryota > Metazoa > Chordata > Mammalia > Rodentia > Muridae > Mus > Mus caroli. The sequence continues at coordinate 844,167 of NW_028227282.1, read as the reverse complement.
GTTTTCTAAGTCTTACATAGGTATGGTCTGTTTCTCAGCTGTGAAACCCTAATTAACACATGCAGTCTGTCCTAGGTCAGCCATAGCTACAGACTGAGGCCTTTTCTAAAACAAAACAAAAGAAAACAAAAAATAGAAATAATAAAATAAATAAATTAAGCAACCACATGATATCTTTTCTTTCTTTCAATGATACTAAGAGCTTGAAGCAGTTCACCCATGAGACCTCAGCTCCGGACATTGAGGCTCTTTCCCTAACAAGTATTATGGCTGAACCTGAGGGGTTCTACTGCTGATTTGTGTACCCCACTTTAAAAAAATAGTTGTTTTCAAAGGCTGCAGGTTCTTAGCTCTGTTCCTTGTTACAGTTGAGTCACAGCCCTGAAAGTTCAGTGGTAGTTAAAGGCACTGAGAAGGGCTTCCTATAGACATCAAAGACCAAGTCTTTGTTTTTAAAAAGTTAATCTGGATTCCCCCACCCCCTAGCATCCTTAGAATTCCTAGAAAGGAAGGCAGGGACCTGGGCAGAAGGGTGCAAGGCTACTGGTGTTTGTAAGTGGTAACAGAAAGCTTTCTCTTGTTGGTACCCTACCCCAAGTTACACTGTCACTTCTTTTTCCTAGTTGTTGTTTTGTCGGTTTGTATTCTCAACATAGACCCTTTTCCTTCCTAACCTTGGCTGTCCTGAACCTTACTGTCCTTGAACTCAGTGATTTGCCTGTCTTGCTGGGATGAAACTGTGAGCTACCATCCAGAAGGAAGCACCCTGCTGAGGTTAGATTGGGGTCTCTTCATTTTCCTCTATGAACATGCATATGGCAGGCCTGTTCTTTCTTTTTTACTTTTCCTTTTCTTTTTAAAGATTTATTTATTTATTATATTTAAGTATGCTGTAGCTATGTTCAGACAGTCCAGAAGAGGGTGTCAGATTCTGAAGAATCTAAATCATTCTTATTGTCTGCATATGATGTATATAAACACAGCCTCACATATACTCAAAAAAAAAAAAGAAAGAAAGATGTGGCTACAGAGAGGGCTCAACAATTAAGAGCATTGTCTCCTCTTCCAGAGAACCTGGGCTCAATTACCAGTATTATATATGGTGGCCCATCTCCAGTTCCAGGGGATCTAATACTCTGTTCTGGAGTCTGTGGGCACAGCATACACATGCAAAACATTCTTACACAATCATTGAGAGAGGAGAGAGAGGGGTTGAGAGAGAGGGGAGGTAATCATACCTCCTGACGAGTTTGAAGACCTGAGCTTCATCACTCACACAAATAAATAAATGCAAAATATTTTTTTATAAATAAACTCTGCCATTGCCCTTTAAAAATTCCTAGAAAACAAGTTTTATAAGCAACAGTTATATTTACTATATCTAAAGGACAGTCATGAGCATATTCAATAAATAGAAAAAGGCCTGTTAGTCTTAGAAATGGAAAAGACAAACCAAGGAAGGTTTGCAATTACATAATGAGGCAGCTCAGCCCAGCTCTAATTTTGGAAATAAGACTCGAGAATAGGATATACCTGAAGACAGCCAGCCATTGTTTTTTGTTTTGGAGGCTGAAAGGATACACCTGAAGACAGCCAATGCTGTGTGATGGTGATCTGGTATTTTTTTTTTTAATTTTTAAAAACTTTAACACTTTTTATAAAACTTTTATAAAAACTTTTTATTCTTCTTTCTTTCTTTCTTTTCTTTCTTTCTTTCCTCACCCTAGCCCCTACCGTAGCCCTGTCTTTCACCAGGGTGGCCTCGAACTCAGAAACTGACTGCCTCTGCCTACAGAGTGCTCTCATTAAGAGCTTGAGCCACCACTGAATGTAGAGTTTTCTAAGCCTTACCTTGCTCTTGGTGTATGTTCTCAGCTGTGAAACCCTAATTAACACAAGTAGGCAGTCCTGGGTCAGCCAGAGCTACAGACTGAGGACTTCTCTAAAAACAAATAAAACAAAACAAAACAACAAATAGAAATAATAGAATACATAAATTAAGCAACCACAGCATAGCTTTTCTCAATCTAGGTGGTACTCAGAAATTCCAGCAGTTGGCCTGTGACACCTCAGCTCAGTATATGTGAGGCTGTGTTTATGTAAATCCTATGAAGACCATAAGAGGGATTTTCATTCTCCAGAATCTGACACCCTCCTCTGGGTGTCTAAAAAAGCTACAGTGTACTTATATCTAAGAAATACATAAAAAATAAATAAATAAATAAATAAATATATATTTTTTAAAAAGGATAAGAAAGAAAGAAAGACCAGGCAGGCCTGCCATCCTTATCACTGTCTGTATGTCTGTCTGTCTGATCCCCTGGAACTGGAGATGGGCCACCATATAGTTGCTGGTAGTTGATCCCAGGTACTCTGGAAGAGGAGACAATGCTGTTAATTGTTGAGCCCTTTCAGTGGCGCCACCCATCTTTAAATATTTAGAGGTATATGTGAGGCTGTGTTTATGTACATCATATGCAGACCATAAGAGGGATTTAGATTCTCCAGAATCTGACACCCACTTCTGGAGTGTCTGAAGACAGCTACAGTGTACTTATATCTAATAAATAAATAGATAAATAAATAAATAAATAAATAAACATATTTTAAAAAGTATAAGAAAGAAAGAAAGACCAGGCAGGCCTGCCATCCATATCTCTGTCTGTCTGTCTGTCTGTCTATCTGATCCCCGGGAACTGGAGATGGGCCACCATATTGTGCTGGTAGTTGATCCAAGGTTCTCTGGAAGAGGAGACAATTCGGTTAATTGTTGAGCCCTTTCAGTGGCCCCACACTTCTTTAAATATTTAGAAGTTTATGTGAGGCTGTTTTTATGTACATCATATTCAGATTATAAGAGGATTTAGATTCTCCAGAATCTGACACCCTCTACTGGAGTGACTGAAGACAGCTACAGTGTACTTATATATAATAAATAAATAAATAAATAAATAAATAAATAAATAAACATTTTTTAAAAAGGATAAGAAAGAAAGTAAGACCAGGCAGGCCTGCCATCCTTATCTCTGTCTGTCTGTCTGTCTGTCTGATCCCCTGGAACTGGAGATGGGCCACCTTGTAGGTGCTGGTAGTTGATCCCAGTTTCTCTGGAAGAGGAGACAATGCTGTTAATTGTTGAGCACTTTCAGTGGCCCCACCCATTTTTAATTTTTACAAGTATATGTGAGGCTGTGTTTATGTACATCATATTCAGACCATAAGAGGGATTTAGATTCTCCAGAATCTGACACCATCTTCTGGAGTGTCTGAAGACGGCTACAGTGTACTTATATCTAATAAACACATAAATAAATAAATAAATGAATAAATAAACATTTTTTAAAAAGTATAAGAAATAAAGAAAGACCAGTCAGGCCTGCCATCCATATCTCTGTCTCTCTGTCTGTCTGTCTGTCTGATCCACTGGAACTGGAGATGGGCCACGATAAGGTGCTGGTAGTTTATCCCAGGTTCTCTGAAAGAGGAGACAATGCTGTTAATTGTTGAGCCCTTTCAGTGGCCCCACACAGCTTTAAATTTTTAGAAGTATATGTGAGGATGTGTTTATGTACATCATATGCAGACCATAAAAGGGATTTAGATTCTCCAGAATCTGACACCCTCTTCTGGAGTGTCTGAAGACTGCTACGGTGTACTTATATCTAATAAATACATAAATAAATATATAAATAAACATTTTTTTAAAAAGGATAATAAAGAAAGAAAGACCAGGCAGGCCTGCCATCCTTATCACTGTCTGTATGTCTGTCTGTCTGATCCCCTGGAACTGGAGATGGGCCACCATATAGTTGCTGGTAGTTGATCCCAGGTTCTCTGGAAGAGGAGACAATGCTGTTAATTGTTGAGCCCTATCAGTGGCCCTACCCATCTTTAAATATTTAGAAGTATATGTGAGGCTGTGTTTATGTACATCATATGCAGACCATAAGAGGGATTTAGATTCTCCAGAATCTGACACCCTCTTCTGGAGTGTCTGAAGACAGCTACAGTGTACTTATATCTAATAAATACATAAATAAATAAATAAATAAAAATAAATAAACATTATTTAAACCGGATAAGAAAAAAAGAAAGACCAGGCAGGCCTACCATCCTTATCTCTGTCTGTCTGTCTGTCAGTCGTTCTGATCCCCTGGAACTGGATATGGGCCACCATATAGGTGCTGGTAGTTGATCCCAGGTTCTCTGGAAGAGGAGACAATGCTGTTAATTGTTGAGCGCTTTCAGTGGCCCCACCCATCGTTAAATTTTTAGTAGTATATGTGAGGCTGTGTTTATGTACATCATATGCAGACCATAAGAGTGATTTAAATTCTCCAGAATCTCACACCCTCTTCTGGAGTGTCTGAAGACAGCTACAGTGTACTTATATCTAATAAATACATAAATAAATAAATAAATAAATAAACATTTTTTAAACAGGATAAGTAAGAAAGAAAGACCAGGCAGGCCTGCCATCCTTATCTCTGTCTGTCTGTCTGTCTGTCTGATCCCTGGAACTGCATATGGGCCACCATATAGTTGCTGGTAGTTGATCCCAGGTTCTCTGGAAGAGGAGACAACACTGTTAATTGTTGAGCCCATTCTTTGGCCCCACCCATCTTTAAATTTTTAGAAGTATACTTGAGTCTGTGTTTATGTACATCATATGCAGACCATAAGAGGTATTTAGATTCTCCAGAATCTCACACCCTTTTCTGCAGTGTCTGAAGACAGCTACAGTGTACTTATATCTAATAAATAAATGAATTAATTAATTAATTAATTAATTAATAAGTAAACATTTTTTCAAATGGATAAGAAAGAAAGAAAGACCAGGCAGGCCTGCCATCCTCATTTCTGTCTGTCTGTCTGTCTCTCTATATGATCCTTTGGAACTGAAGATAGGTCACCATATAGTTGCTGGTAGTTGATCCCAGGTTCTCTGGAAGAGGAGACAATGCTGTTAATTGTTGAGCCCTTTCAGTGGCCCCACCCATCTTTAAATTTTTAGAAGTATATCTGAGGCTGTGTTTATGTACATCATATGCAGACCATAAGATGGTTTTAGATTCTTCAGAATCTGACACCCTCTTCTGGAGTGTCTGTAGATAGCTACAGAGTACTTATATATAATAAATACATAAATAAATAAACATTTTTTAAAAAGGACAAGAAAGAAAGAAAGACCTGGCAGGCCTGCCATCCTTATCTCTGTCTGTCTGCCTGTCTGTCTGTCTGATCCTCTGGTACTGGATATGGGCCACCATATAGTTGCTGGTAGTTTATCCAAGGTTCTCTGGAAGAGGAGACAATGCTGTAAATTATTGAGCCCTTTCAGTGGCCCCACCCTTCATTAAATTTTTATAAGTATATCTGAGGCTGTGTTTATGTACATCATATTCAGACCATAAGAGTGATTTAGATTCTCCAGAAACTGACACCCTCTTCTGGAGTGTCTGAAGACAGCTACAGTGTACGTAAATATAATAAATACATGAATAAATAAATAAATAAACATTTTTTAAAAAGGATAAGAAAGAAAGAAACACCAGGAAGTCCTGCCATCCTTATCTCTGTCTGTCTGTCTGTCTATCTATATGATCCTTTGGAACTGGAGATAGGCCACCATATAGTTGCTGGTAGTTGATCCCAGGTTCTCTGGAAGAGGAGACAATGCTGTTAATTGTTGAGCCCTTTCAGTGGCCCCACCCATCTTTAAATTTTTAGAAGGGTATGTGAGGCTGTGTTTATGTACATCATATGCAGACCATAAGAGGGATTTAGATTCTCCAGAATCTGACACCCTCTTCTGTATTTTCTGAAGACAGCTACAGTGTACTTATATCTAATAAATACATAAATAAATAAATAAATAAATAAATAAACATTTTTTAAAAAGGATAAGACAGAAAGAAAGACCAGGCAAGCCTTATCTCTGTCTGTCTGTCTGTCTGATACCCTGGAACTGGAGATGGGCCACCATATAGTTGCTGGTAGTTTATCCAATGTTCTCTGGAAGAGGAGACAATGCTGTTAATTGTTGAGCCCTCTCAGTGGCCCCACCCATCTTTAAATTTTTAGACGTAAATGTGAGTCTGTATTTATGTACATCATATGCAGACCATAAGTGTGATTTAAATTCTCCAGAATCTGACACCCTCTTCTGGAGTGTCTGAAGACAGCTACAGTGTACTTATATCTAATAAATACATAAATAAATAAATAAATAAATAAATAAATAAATAAATAAACATTTTTTAAACAGGATAAGTAAGAAAGAAAGACAAGGCAGGCCTGCCATCCTTATCTCTGTCTGTCTGTCTGTCTGTCTGATCCCTGGAACTGCATATGGGCCACCATATAGTTGCTGGTAGTTGATCCCAGGTTCTCTGGAAGAGGAGACAACACTGTTAATTGTTGAGCCCATTCTTTGGCCCCACCCATCTTTAAATTTTTAGAAGTATACTTGAGTCTGTGTTTATGTACATCATATGCAGACCATAAGAGGTATTTAGATTCTCCAGAATCTCACACCCTTTTCTGGAGTGTCTGAAGACAGCTACAGTGTACTTATATCTAATAAATAAATGAATTAATTAATTAATTAATTAATTGTGGCCTCCCTTCCCCCAGCTTGGAACCTGCCTGCTCTAGGGTGGAGCTACCGGCTCATTCGTCCTGCCACGCCCACTGCTGGACTGCTGCCTGGAGGCACACATGTGTTTGTCCTGCTACTGGACCCTGAGTTACCTTGCGGGAAATTGGGTTCCCTCCCCCTTCCTTTATAAACTGAGTGTTTGGAAATATTAAATTGAGCCTCGATCAGAACTTGTTTGTCCTGGCTTCATTCTTTTCTTCCGCCCTATCTAGTTACCTCTCTTTGCAGGGAACTGCCATTCTCAGTTGAACCGTTCGTGTTGTGGACCGCGGGCGGGCCGCAACAGTTGGTGCCAGAACTGGGACCTGAAGAATGGCAGAGAGATGCTAAGAGAAACGATTGCTGTGTGGAGCTCCACAAGAAAGGAAAGAATCTTCGTATCGGAGGAGGAGCATCGGAGCAACGGACAGGTACACATGCTAGCGCTAGCCCAAAAAAATTTCAGTTTTGAAAGTGTTGCGGGGATGCAGTAGGATACGAAGCAAGTTTGAAGCAGTGCTAACCCAACACTGGTTCTACTTGGGGTCAGCAGTTCGTAAATCGGAACTAGATACGGAGACAGGCGGTGTGCCGCAGTTTTTTTTTTAGAAAGCTGCTTAGGTGGAAGAAAGAAGGGTTCTAAAACATGGATCAGGCAATTGTGTTTAGTTTTCAGGAGTTGCTTAAGGAAAAAGGAGTAAGGCTTGAAGTACAATTAGTAAGAAATTTTTTAGATAAGATAGATAGCTGTTGTCCATGGTTCAAAGAAGAAGAAACGATAGATTGTGGAACCTGGGAAAAAGTTGGTGAGGCCCTGAATATCGCTCAGACAGATAATTTTACCCTAGGTCTCTGGGCGCTTGTAAATGATGCTATGAAAAATGCAACTTCCCCAGGGCTAAATTGCCCTCAGGCGGAGCTTGTGGTATCTCAGGAGGAGTGACTATCAGAGAAGGCCTCCTCAGGAAAAAATCTTCTTAACTCAAAAATTGATAAATGTGGTTCCTATCCTAAATAGTAAAATTTAAGATAAGATATAAAGCAATGCCTCTTTATTAAAGCGTTAAAGCTTGCTTTAATAGGTATTCATAGGTATTAATTGATATCCAAACTTCGTAATATGATAGTAATGCTTCTAATATTGATTTTAACAGTGATAAATTGTTTTAAATATAGGTTTTGCTTTCCCAAAGTTATAGGTATTATCCTAACCTTGCACAAAAAACTTAAAAATTATGGTTAAAACTGCCATTGTTCCATTGACTGCAGCTTGCAGTTTGATTGCAAATTTAAGATTAATGCTCAGATTAAAAAGTATTTTACCTTTGAGTCAATACAGGGCTCTGGGCAGTCCCAGAGCGGCTTGTGGCCTTTTCTTTTGTTTTGCAAACAATGCCTAAAAAAGTTTTTCCCTGTGTTCAAGAAAATTTCTTTTTAACAGTGTTACAGATCTATTCAGATGTTTAAAATAATGCTTAAATTCAAAGATTTTTGCTTCTAGTAAACTGGTAATCACTAGAAAATTTTGCCTCTATGTATGGCTAATATAGCTTTACATTATGTAAGAAAAATGTTTATTGTTTCTGCTTCTTTACGAGAAGCCAAAAGTTTTAATCTTTCAGTATATATTGTTTCCTACGTGGAAAATATTTTATTAACTAATGCTTCTCAAGGGAAGTTTACCTTAAATCCTTGCTCTCACCCAAAAGATTCAGAGACAGTATCCTTTTGTTATTTGGTCTTTTGGTTTGCTGCAAGGGGTTTTGCAGGAAATAAAGAAAGCTTTTATAATTGTTGTTAATTGGTAATTAAAAATTAGTTGTGCCCAAGACAATTCTTTGGCCAGAAAAAACATTATTGTAAAGTCATTTTTCTCATCCTCCCAGCCAATCGTTTGGCCCACGTGGGCCCAACTAGCTGCTGTGGAGCAGAGTCTTAAGACACACAGTTGCCCCTATTCCAGCACAAATAATCTGGTTGTGTGCTGTAGATGGTGTTTTAAAATGCTGAACAATCAAACCTTAATTTATATATTAATAGTCAATGCTATATCTCTGAGCTCATAATTACTTAAAATTGTTCGTCCCTCAGATACTATTAATTCTCAAATTTACAATTGTTTATACATACTTTTAGTTAATAAATAAATAAATTATGCACGTGTGACTCTTAATAACTTTTCTAGCCTTCTAGTTACAACCGTTCCTTAAGAAAAATAATTGAAAGTGCAATTAGTCACTGCCCCTTTACAGCCAAATATTTAAAATGTTTTGTCCAAAAAGTTATTAATTCAAAAGGTTAGATATTGTAAAATTTTAAACTTTACCTCTTAAAAGACAAAAGAAAAAAATTGTATCCCCATATATACTATTTAGTGCATTTCCATGCACACTATTTAAAACATACCTTTATTTTCAAAATTTGAGATTAAAATGTCAAATTTAATAAATGCTTTTTAGTATCTTAAAAGGGTCTACTTATTGGCTTATAGATTGATCCTAAAACAGCTACCTTATTAGGAAAGGGAAAAACAAGTTCTCTCCACAGAACTCTACAGAAGCATATTGGTAATTCGTGTGCTGAGCTGACAGGTAAGTTAACTCAGTGTCCTGATTAAAAGGACTAAAAGATTAAATTCATGTTTTAGATCCATCCTTGCTTGTCATTTTTCCAGTTTGGACTAGCTTCTAGCCTTTTAACTTTATGGCAATAGTACATCAGAGACTGTATATTCAGACTTAGTAAAATTAGTCATTTAATAGAGTCATAATGATTTTTCACTCTTCTTCAGTGTGACCAGCCATTCTAACTCAATCTTAGACTGGTCTAATATTCAGTTCAATTATTAGAGATTCCTATATTCTAAATTACCTAGCAAAGTTAATTCAGAGCAAAGGCTCATCTTGCCTTTACCTTATTTGTCCTAAACTTTTTGCAAACTGACATTAAAGGTCAGTCTGCAGCGGAACGCCACTGGCACCCAGTTACTTCTAATTCTTATGCATTGGCAAAATGGAAGGACCCCCTGACTAATAAATGGAAGGGTCCAGATCCAGTCCTAATTTGGGGAAGAGGGTCGGTTTGTGTTTTTTCACGAGATGAAGATGAAGCACGGTGGCTACCAGAGAGATTAATTCGTCAGGTAAACACAGATTCTGTCTCTCCTCGTAAGTATCACCTTGAGGACTAAAATTCCTCTTGAGCTGGGAGTGGAAGCTCTCAAAAAACACTGTTTCCTCTGAGCCAATTCCCCTACAAAAGGCCAGAGATAAACTTTAGCTTTACAATTTGCATCCAAATAAAGTACCTTGACTTCTCCAAACAGAAAATTTACATTACTACACTCTAACTGTTTAGTATTCTTCCTTCTCTCAAGCAGGTCAATCTACATTCTCCGGTTCTCCGCCCCGCCCCTAAGAGCAAACAGGTGGTTCTGCTAATCTCCCTTCCAAGGACATCCCAGCATGTGGCCTTTCAGTCTAAGATAAGATTTAGATTTACCAGGAGAGCTAGGGAAGTAGAAATTTCATATATATTTACAAAGATTAGTTCTTATTTTGATAGATATAGGCTTAGTCCCTTAACTGGCCTCTGGCTTTTCACCCTTGCTGTTACTGCAAGGTGTCCTTAGTTCCTCAGGCTACTGGGAATAACAGAGATGAAGAGAAAAGACTTTTAGCTCCTATTTTAACCAAAATTAACGGTGTTAATACTGACATAATTCTTGTCTAGGCCTTGCTAAATCTGAGGTTGACAAGTCTCACATAGAGGCCTCGCAATAACTCAGAATTGCGATACTGATTCATAATCATATGAATACGGTATGGGTACCGCTTGGCGCAGGAGATCACTGCGGAGGGAAGGTCCAGTTTGACCGTTTCTGAGTTCCCTGTGCGACACACCTGATTTGAAAGAGGTTGGTATCCGACTCCAGCTAAACACTAAAAATACTTACGGCTCTGCCTCCCCTCCCCAAAAGATACCAAGAGCCACAGATGTGAGTTGTTACTCACGGGAGGAATCAGGTTAATGTCCACCCAAGTCAAGGTTAAAGGCCCACTCATCTACGGATGAGAAAATCTTTTGATCACCTCTGTTAAGCATTGCCTATTTAAACTTAATTAACAGGGGGGAGAGAGATTGGAGACCTTGCTGTCGTAAGAGCAGGCCCTTCACTGCCTCCCACCCAAAAAATAAAAAAGCCAATTGGCCTTGTACTAGGAGCCAGCCAGTCTTAATCGCTTCTCACTGTTTCCCCTGCCTGTCACCCAAAATTGTGGATAATTATCAGTTCAGTGTTATTCTAAAATTGTTTAGCTAAACTCAGCCAGGGTTCCAACGCCCTACTTAAAAGGCAAACAGGTAGCTACCTATTCAGCACTAATTAGCATTATAAAGTCAGAGCCTACAGCCTTAGCCAGATACAGTTTACCATTAGAATAGTTAAGTAATCCCACGGAAATAGGTTTTTTCTTTAGCCCTAGGAACTTAGGCAGAACTATTGAACATAGATAATCTTTCTGCCACAGGCCACCCCTTTTTTATTTTTATTTTTGTTATCTAATGGGGGGAAATGTGGCCTCCCTTCCCCCAGCTTGGAACCTGCCTGCTCTAGGGTGGAGCTACCGGCTCATTCGTCCTGCCACGCCCACTGCTGGAACCTGACTCTGCTGCCTGGAGGCACACACGTGTTTGTCCTGCTACTGGACCCTGAGTTACTTGGCGGGAAATTGGGTTCCCTCCCCCTTCCTTTATAAACTGAGTGTTTGGAAATATTAAATTGAGCCACGATCAGAACTTGTTTGTCCTGGCTTCATTCTTTTCTTCCGCCCTATCTAGTTACCTCTCTTTGCAGGGAACTGCCATTCTCAGTTGAACCGTTCGTGTTGTGGACCGCGGGCGGGCCGCAACAATTAATAAGTAAACATTTTTTCAAATGGATAAGAAAGAAAGAAAGACCAGGCAGGCCTGCCATCCTCATTTCTGTCTGTCTGTCTGTCTCTCTATATGATCCTTTGGAACTGAAGATAGGTCACCATATAGTTGCTGGTAGTTGATCCCAGGTTCTCTGGAAGAGGAGACAATGCTGTTAATTGTTGAGCCCTTTCAGTGGCCCCACCCATCTTTAAATTTTTAGAAGTATATCTGAGGCTGTGTTTATGTACATCATATGCAGACCATAAGATGGTTTTAGATTCTTCAGAATCTGACACCCTCTTCTGGAGTGTCTGTAGATAGCTACAGAGTACTTATATATAATAAATACATAAATAAATAAACATTTTTTAAAAAGGACAAGAAAGAAAGAAAGACCTGGCAGGCCTGCCATCCTTATCTCTGTCTGTCTGCCTGTCTGTCTGTCTGATCCTCTGGTACTGGATATGGGCCACCATATAGTTGCTGGTAGTTTATCCAAAGTTCTCTGGAAGAGGAGACAATGCTGTAAATTATTGAGCCCTTTCAGTGGCTCCAACCTTCATTAAATTTTTATAAGTATATCTGAGGCTGTGTTTATGTACATCATATTCAGACCATAAGAGTGATTTAGATTCTCCAGAAACTGACACCCTCTTCTGGAGTGTCTGAAGACAGCTACAGTGTACGTAAATATAATAAATACATGAATAAATAAATAAATAAACATTTTTTAAAAAGGATAAGAAAGGAAGAAACACCAGGAAGTCCTGCCATCCTTATCTCTGTCTGTCTGTCTGTCTATCTATATGATCCTTTGGAACTGGAGATAGGCCACCATATAGTTGCTGGTAGTTGATCCCAGGTTCTCTGGAAGAGGAGACAATGCTGTTAATTGTTGAGCCCTTTCAGTGGCCCCACCCATCTTTAAATTTTTAGAAGGGTATGTGAGGCTGTGTTTATGTACATCATATGCAGACCATAAGAGGGATTTAGATTCTCCAGAATCTGACACCCTCTTCTGGAGTGTCTGAAGACAGCTACAGTGTACTTATATCTAATAAATACATAAATAAATAAAAATTTTTTAAAAAGGATAAGAAAGAAAGAAAGACCAGGCAGACCTGCCATCCTAATCTCTGTCAGTCTGTCTGTCTGTCAGACTGTCTGATCCCTTGGAACTGTAGATGGGCCACCATATAGTTGCTGTTAGTTGATCCCAGGTTCTCTGGAAGAGGAGACAATGCTATTAATTGTTGAGCCCTTTCAGTGGCTCCACCTATCTTTAAATTTTTAGAATTATATATTAGGCTGTGTTTATGTACATCATATGCAGACCATAAGAGGGATTAAGATTCTCCAGTATCTGACACCCTCTTCTGGATTGTCTGAACACAACTACAGTGTACTTATATCTAATGAATACATACATATATAAATAAATAAATAAATAAATAAACATTATTTTAAAAGGATAAGAAAGAAAGAAAGACAAGGCAGACCTGCCATACTTATCTCTGTCTGTCTGTCTGTCTGATTCCCTGGAACTGGAAATGGGCCACCTTGTAGGTGCTGGTAGTTGATCCCAGTTTCTCTGGAAGAGGAGACAATGCGGTTAATTGTTGAGCCCTTTCAGTGGCCCCAGCCATTTTTAATTTTTACAAGTATATGTGAGGCTGTGTTTATGTACATCATATTCAGACCATAAGAGGGATTTAGATTCTCCAGAATCTGACACCATCTTCTGGAGTGTCTGAAGACGGCTACAGTGTACTTATATCTAATAAACACATAAATAAATAAATAAATAAATAAATGAATAAATAAACATTTTTTAAAAAGTATAAGAAATAAAGAAAGACCAGTAAGGCCTGCCATCCATATCTCTGTCTCTCTGTCTGTCTGTCTGTCTGATCCACTGGAACTGGAGATGGGCCACGATAAGGTGCTGGTAGTTTATCCCAGGTTCTCTGAAAGAGGAGACAATGCTGTTAATTGTTGAGCCCTTTCAGTGGCCCCACACAGCTTTAAATTTTTAGAAGTATATGTGAGGATGTGTTTATGTACATCATATGCAGACCATAAAAGGGATTTAGATTCTCCAGAATCTGACACCCTCTTCTGGAGTGTCTGAAGACAGCTACGGTGTACTTATATCTAATAAATACATAAATAAATATATAAATAAACATTTTTTTAAAAAGGATAATAAAGAAAGAAAGACCAGGCAGGCCTGCCATCCTTATCACTGTCTGTATGTCTGTCTGTCTGATCCCCTGGAACTGGAGATGGGCCACCATATAGTTGCTGGTAGTTGATCCCAGGTCCTCTGGAAGAGGAGACATATCTGTTAATTGTTGAGCTTTTAGAGTGGCCCCACCCTTCTTTAAATTTTTAGAAGTATATGTGAGGCTGTGTTTATGTACATCATATGCAGACCACAAGAGGGATTTAGATTCTCCAGAATCTGACACCCTCTTCTGGAGTGTCTGAACAGCTACAGTGTACTTATATCTAATAATAAATAAATAAATAAATAAATAAATAAATAAATAAATAAACAAACATTTTTTTTAAAAAAGGATAAGAAAGAAAGAAAGACCAGGCAGGCCTGAAATCCTTATCACTGTTTGTCTGTCTGTCTGTCTGATCCCCTGGAACTGGAGATGGGCCACATTTTAGGTGCTGGTAGTTGATCCCAGTTTCTCTGGAAGAGGAGACAATGCTGTTAATTGTTGAGTCCTTTCAGTGGCCCCACCTATTTATAATTTTTAGAAGTATATGTGAGGCTGTGTTTATGTACATCATATTCAGACCATAAGAGGGATTTAGATTCTCTAGAATCTGACACCCTCTTCTGGAGTGTCTAAAGACGGCTACAGTGTACTTATATCTAATAAATACATAAATAAATAAATAAATAAATAAATAAATAAATAAATTAACATTTTTTAGAAAGTATAAGAAATAAAGAAAGACCAGGCAGGCCTGCCATCCTTATCTCTGTCTCTCTGTCTGTCTGTCTGTCTGTCTGATCCACTGGAACTGGAGATGGGCCACCATAAGGTGCTGGTAGTTTATCCCAGGTTCTCTGAAAGAGGAGAAAATGCTGTTAATTGTTAAGCCCTCTCAGTGGCCCCACACATCTTTAAATTTTTAGAAGTATATGCGAGGCTGTGTTTATGTACATCATATGCAGACCATAAGAGGGATTTAGATTCTCCAGAATCTGACACCCTCTTCTGGAGTGTCTGAACAGCTACAGTGTACTTATATCTAATAATAAATAAATAAATAAATAAATAAATAAATAAACGAACATTTTTTTAAAAAAAGGATAAGAAAGAAAGAAAGACCAGGCAGGCCTGCCATCCTTATCACTGTCTGTCTGTCTGTCTGTCTGATCCCCTGGAACTGGAGATGGGCCACCTTTTAGGTGCTGGTAGTTGATCCCAGGTTCTCTGGAAGAGGAGACAATGCTGTAAATTGTTGAGTCCTTTCAGTGGCCCCACCTATTTATAATTTTTAGAAGTATATGTGAGGCTGTGTTTATGTACATCATATTCAGACCATAAGAGGGATTTAGATTCTCTAGAATCTGACACCCTCTTCTGGAGTGTCTGAAGACGGCTACAGTGTACTTATATCTAATAAATACATAAATAAATAAATAAATAAATAAATAAAATATAAACATTTTTTTAAAATATAAGAAATAAAGAAAGACCAGGCAGGCCTGCCATCCATATCTCTGTCTCTCTGTCTGTCTGTCTGTCTGATCCCCTGGAACTGGAGATGGGCCACCATAAGGTGCTGGTAGTTTATCCCAGGTTCTCTGAAAGAGGAGACAATGCTGTTAATTGTTGAGCCCTCTCAGTGGCCCCACACATCTTTAAATTTTTAGAAGTACATGCAAGGCTGTGTTTATGTACCGAATATGCAGACCATAAGAGGGATTTAGATTCTCCAGAATCTGACACCCTCTTCTGGAGTGTCTGAAGACAGCTACAGTGTACATATATCTAATAAATACATACATAAATATATAAATAAACATTTTTTTAAAAGGATAAGAAAGAAAGAAAGACCAGGCAGGCCTGCCATCCTTATCACTGTCTGTATGTCTGTCTGTCTGATCCCCTGGAACTGGAGATGGGCCACCATATAGTTGCTGGTAGTTGATCCCAGGTACTCTGGAAGAGGAGACAATGCTGTTAATTGTTGAGCTTTTAGAGTGGCCCCACCCTTCTTTAAATTTTTAGAAGTATATGTGAGGCTGTGTTTATGTACATCATATGCAGACCATAAGAGGGATTTAGATTCTCCAGAATCTGACACCCTCTTCTGGAGTGTCTGAACAGCTACAGTGTACTTATATCTAATAAATAAATAAATAAATAAATAAATAAATAAATAAATAAATAAACGAACATTTTTTTAAAAAAAGGGTAAGAAAGAAAGAAAGACCAGGCAGGCCTGCCATCCTTATCACTGTCTGTCTGTCTGTCTGTCTGATCCCATGGAACTGTAGATGGGCCACCTTTTAGGTGCTGGTAGTTGATCCCAGGTTCTCTGGAAGAGGAGACAATGCTGTTAATTGTTGAGTCCTTTCAGTGGCCCCACCTATTTATAATTTTTAGACGTATATGTGAGGCTGTGTTTATGTACATCATATTCAGACCATAAGAGGGATTTAGATTCTCTAGAATCTGACACCCTCTTCTGGAGTGTCTGAAGACGGCTACAGTGTACTTATATCTAATTAATAAATAAATAAATAAATAAATAAATAAATAAACAATTTTTAAAAAGTATAAGAAATAAAGAAAGACCAGGCAGGCCTGCCATCCTTATCTCTGTCTCTCTGTCTGTCTGTCTGTCTGTCTGATCCACTGGAACTGGAGATGGGCCACCATAAGGTGCTGGTAGTTTATTCCAGGTTCTCTGAAAGAGGAGACAATGCTGTTAATTGTTGAGCCCTCTCAGTGGCCCCACAAATCCTTAAATTTTTAGAAGTATATGCGAGGCTGTGTTTATGTACATCATATGCAGACCATAACAGGGATTTAGATTCTCCAGAATCTGACACCCTCTTCTGGAGTGTCTGAAAGCAGCTACAGTGTACATATATCTAATAAATACATAAATAAATATATAAATAAACATTTTTTTAAAAAGGATAAGAAAGAAAGAAAGACCAGGCAGGCCTGCCATTCTTATCACTGTCTGTATGTCTCTCTGTCTGATCCCCTGGAACTGGAGATGGGCCACCATATAGTTGCTGGTAGTTGATCCCAGGTACTCTGGAAGAGGAGACAATGCTGTTAATTGTTGAGCTTTTAGAGTGGCCCCACCCTTCTTTAAATTTTTAGAAGTATATGTGAGGCTGTGTTTATGTACATCATATGCATACCATAAGTGGGATTTAGATTCTCCAGAATATGACACCCTCTTCTGGAGTGTCTGAACAGCTACAGTGTACTTATATTTAATAATAAATAAATAAATAAATAAATAAATAAATAAATAAATAAATAAACTTTTTTTTAAAAAAAAGGATAAGAAAGAAAGACCAGGCAGGCCTGCCATCCTTATCACTGTCTGTCTCTCTGTCTGTCTGATCCCCTGGAACTGGAGATGGGCCACCTTTTAGGTGCTGGTAGTTGATCCCAGGTTCTCTGGAAGAGGAGACAATGCTGTTAATTGTTGAGTGCTTTCAGTGGCCCCACATATTTATAATTTTTAGAAGTATATGTGAGGCTGTGTTTATGTACATCATATTCAGACCATAAGAGGGATTTAGATTCTCTAGAATATGACACCCTCTTCTGGAGTGTCTGAAGACGGCTACAGTGTACTTATATCTAATAAATAAATAAATAAATAAATAAATAAATATACATTTTTTAAAAAGTATAAGAAATAAAGAAAAACCAGGCAGGCCTGCCATCCTTATCTCTGTCTCTCTGACTGTCTGTCTGTCTGTCTGATCCACTGGAACTGGAGATGGGCCACCATTAGGTGCTGGTAGTTTATCCCAGGTTTCTGAAAGAGGAGACAATGCTGTTACTTGTTGAGCCCTCTCATTGGCCCCACACATCTTTAAATTTTTAGAAGTATATGTGAGGCTGTGTTTATGTACATCATATGCAGACCATAAGAGGGATTTAGATTCTCCAGAATCTGACACCCTCTTCTGGGGTGTCTGAAGACAGCTACAGTGTACTTATATCTAATAAATACATAAATAAATATATAAATAAACATTTTTTGAAAAGGATAAGAAAGAAAGAATGACCAGGCAGGCCTGCCATCCTTATCACTGTCTGTATGTCTGTCTGTCTGATCCCCTGGAACTGGAGATGGGCCACCATATAGTTGCTGGTAGCTGATCCCAAGTACTCTGGAAGAGGAGACAATGCTGTTAATTGTTGAGCTTTTAGAGTGCTTCAACCCTTCTTTAAATTTTTAGAATTATATGTGAGGCTGTGTTTATGTACATCATATGCAGACCATAAGAGAGATTTAGATTCTCCAGAATCTGACACCCTCTTCTGGAGTGTCTGAACAGCTACAGTGTACTTATATCTAATAATAAATAAATAAATAAATAAATAAATAAATAAATAAATAAATAAACATTTTTTTAAAAAAAGGATAAGAAAGAAAGAAAGACCAGGCAGGCCTGCCATCCCTATCAGTGTCTGTCTGTCTGTCTGTCTGATCCCCTGCAACTTGAGATGGGCCACCACATAGTTGCTGGTAGTTGATCCCACGTTCTCTGGAAGAGGAGACAATGGTGTTAATTGTTGAGCCCTTTCAGTGGGCCCACCCATCTTTAAATATTTAGAAGTATATGTGAGGCTGTGTTTATGTACATCATATGCAGACCATAAGAGCGATTTAGATTCTCCAGCAGATGACACCCTCTTCTAGAGTGTCTGAAGACAGCTACAGTGTACTTATATCTAATAAATACATAAATAAATAAATAAATAAATAAACATTTATTTCTCTGGAAGAGGAGACAATGCTGTTAATTGTTGAGTCCTTTCAGTGGCCCCACCTATTTATAATTTTTAGAAGTATATGTGAGGCTGTGTTTATGTACATCATATTCAGACCATAAGAGGGATTTAGATTCTCTAGAATCTGACACCCTCTTCTGGAGTGTTTGAAGACGGCTACAATGTACTTATATCTAATAAATACATAAATAAATAAATAAATAAACATTTTTTAAAAAGTATAAGAAATAAAGAAAGACCAGGCAGACCTGCCATCCTTATCTCTGTCTCTCTGTCTGTCTGTCTGTCTGTCTGATCCACTGGAACTGGAGATGGGCCACCATAAGGTGCTTGTAGTTTTTCCCAGGTTCTCTGAAAGAGGAGACAATGCTGTTAATTGTTGAGCCCTCTCAGTGGCCCCACACATCTTTAAATTTTTAGAAGTATATGTGAGGCTCTGTTTATGTACATCATATGCAGACCATAAGAGGGATTTAGATTCTCCAGAATCTGACACCCTCTTCTGGAGTGTCTGAAGACAGCTACAGTGTACTTATATCTAATAAATACATAAATAAATAAAAAAATAAACATTTTTTTAAAAAGGATAAGAAAGAAAGAAAGACCAGGCAGGCCTGCCATTCTTATCACTGTCTGTATGTCTGTCTGTCTGATCCCTTGGAACTGGAGATGGACCACCATATAGTTGCTGGTAGTTGATCCCAGGTACTCTGGAAGAGGAGACAATGCTGTTAATTGTTGAGCTTTTAGAGTGGCCCACCCTTCTTTAAATTTTTAGAAGTATATGTGAGGCTGTGTTTATGTACATCATATGCAGTCCATAAGAGGGATTTAGATTCTCCAGAATATGACACCCTCTTCTGAAGTGTCTGAAGACAGCTACAGTGTACTTATATCTAATAAATATATATATAAATAAATAAACATTTTTAAAATGTATAAGAAGAAAGAAAAACCAGGCAGGCCTGCAATCCTTGTCTGTCTGTCTGTATGTATGTCTGTCTGATCCCCTGGAACTGGAGATGGGCCACAATATAGGTGCTGGTAGTTGATCCCAGGTCTTCTGGAAGAGGAGACAATGCTGTTAATTGTTGAGCCCTTTCAGTGGCCACAAACATCTTTAAATTTTTAGAAGTATATGTGAGGCTGTGTTTATGTACATCATATGCAGACCATAAGAGGGATATAGATTATCCAGAATCTGACACCCTCTTCTGGAGAGTCTGAAGACAGCTACAGTGTACTTATATCTAATAAATAAATAAATAAATAAATAAATTAATTAATTAATTAATAAACAATTTTAAAAAGGATAAGAAAAAAAGAAAAATCAGGCAGGCCTGCCATCCTTATCTCTGTCTGTCTGTCTGTCTGTCTGATCCCCTGCAACTTGAGATGGGCCACCACATAGTTGCTGGTAGTTGATCCCATGTTCTCTGGAAGAGGAGACAATGGTGTTAATTGTTGAGCCCTTTCAGTGGGCCCTCCCATCTTTAAATTTTTAGAAGTATATGTGAGGCTGTGTTTATATACATCATATGCAGACCATAAGAGGGATTTAGATTCTCCAGAATCTGACACCCTCTTCTGGAGTGTCTGAAAGCAGCTACAGTGTACATATATCTAATAAATACATAAATAAATATATAAATAAACATTTTTTTAAAAAGGATAAGAAAGAAAGAAAGACCAGGCAGGCCTGCCATCCTTATCACTGTCTGTATGTCTCTCTGTCTGATCCCCTGGAACTGGAGATGGGCCACCATATAGTTGCTGGTAGTTGATCCCAAGTACTCTGAAGAGGAGACAATGCTGTTAATTGTTGAGCTTTTAGAGTGGCCCAACCCTTCTTTAAATTTTTAGAATTATATGTGAGGCTGTTTTTATGTACATCATATGCAGACCATAAGAGGGATTTAGATTCTCCAGAATCTGACACCCTCTTCTGGAGTGTCTGAACAGCTACAGTGTACTTATATCTAATAATAAATAAATAAATAAATAAATAAATAAATAAATAAATAAATAAATAAACATTTTTTTAAAAAAAGGATAAGAAAGAAAGAAAGACCAGGCAGGCCTGCCATCTTTATCACTGTCTGTCTGTCTGTCTGTCTGATCCCCTCTAACTGGAGATGGGCCACCTTTTAGGTGCTGGTAGTTGATCCCAGGTTATCTGGAAGAGGAGACAATGCTGTTAATTGTTGAGTCCTTTCAGTGGCACCACCTATTTATAATTTTTAGAAGTATATGTGAGGCTGTGTTTATGTACATCATATGCAGACCATAAGAGGGATTTATATTCTCCAGAATCTGACACCCTCTTCTGGAGTGTCTGAAGACAACTACAGTGTACTTATATCTAATAAATACATATATAAATAAATATAAATAAATAAATAAACATTATTTTAAAAGAATAAGAAAGAAAGAAAGACCAGGCAGGCCTGCCATCCTTATCACTGTCTGTCTGTCTGTCTGTCTGATCCCCTGGAACTGGAGATGGGCCACCTTTTAGGTGCTGGTAGTTGATCCCAGGTTCTCTGGAAGAGGAGACAATGCTGTTAATTGTTGAGTCCTTTCAGTGGCCCCACCTATTTATAATTTTTAGAAGTATATGTGAGGTTGTGTTTATGTACATCATATTCAGACCATAAGAGGGATTTAGATTCTCTAGAATCTGACACCCTCTTCTGGAGTGTCTGAAGACGGCTACAGTGTACTTATATCTAATAAATAAATAAATAAATAAATAAATAAATAAATAAACATTTTTTAAAAAGTATAAGAAATAAAGAAAGACCAGGCAGACCTTCCATCCTTATCTCTGTCTCTCTGTCTCTCTGTCTGTCTGTCTGATCCACTGGAACTGGAGATGGGCCACCATAAGGTGCTGGTAGTTTATCCCAGGTTCTCTGAAAGAGGAGACAATGCTGTTAATTGTTGAGCCCTCTCAGTGGCCCCACACATCTTTAAATTTTTAGAAGTATATGTGAGGCTTTGTTTATGTACATCATATACAGACCATAAGAGGGATTTAGATTCTCCAGAATCTGACAAACTCTTCTGGAGTGTCTGAAGACAGCTACAGTGTACTTATATCTAATAAATACATAAATAAATATATAAATAAACATTTTTTTAAAAAGGATAAGAAAGAAAGAAAGACCAGGCAGGCCTGCCATCCTTATCTCTGTCTGTCTGTCTGTCTGTCTGATCCCCTGGAACTGGTGATGGGCCACCTTTTAGGTGCTGGTAGTTGATCCCAGGTTCTCTGGAAGAGGAGACAATGCTGTTAATTGTTGAGTCCTTTCAGTGGCCCCACCTATTTTTAAATATTTAGAGGTATATGTGAGGCTGTGTTTATGTACATCATATTCAGTCCATAAGAGGGATTTAGATTCTCTAGAATCTGACACCCTCTTCTGGAGTGTCTGAAGACGGCTACAATGTACTTATATCTAATAAATACATAAATAAATAAATAAATAAATAAATAAACATTTTTTAAAAAGTATAAGAAATAAATAAAGACTAGGCAGGCCTGCCATCCATATCTCTGTCTCTCTGTCTGTCTGTCTGTCTGATCCTCTGGAACTGGAGATGGGCCATCATAAGGTGCTGGTAGTTTATCCCAGGTTCTCTGAAAGAGGAGACAATGCTGTTAATTGTTGGGCCCTCTCAGTGGCCCCACCCATCTTTAAATTTTTAGAAGTATATGCGAGGCTGTGTTTATGTACCGAATATGCAGACCATAAGAGGGATTTAGATTCTCCAGAAACTGACACCCTCTTCTGGAGTGTCTGAAGACAGCTACAGTGTACATATATCTAATAAATACATGAATAAATATATAAATAAACATTTTTTAAAAAAGGATAAGAAAGAAAGAAAGACCAGGCAGGCCTGCCATCCTTATCACTGTCTGTATGTCTGTCTGTCTGATCCCCTGGAACTGGAGATGGGCCACCATATAGTTGCTGGTAGTTGATCCCAGGTACTCTGGAAGAGGAGACAATTCTGTTAATTGTTGAGCTTTTAGAGTGGCCCCAACCTTCTTTAAATTTTTAGGAGTATATGTGAGGCTGTGTTTATGTACATCATATGCAGACCATAAGAGGGATTTAGATTCTCCAGAATCTGACACCCTCTTCTGGAGTGTCTGAAAGCAGCTACAGTGTACTTATATCTAATAAATACATAAATAAATATATAAATAAACATTTTTTAAAAAAGAATAAGAAAGAAAGAAAGACCAGGCAGGCCTGCCATCCTTTTCACTGTCTGTATGTCTGTCTGTCTGATCCCCTAGAACTGGAGATGGGCCACCATATAGTTGCTGGTAGTTGATCCCAGGTACTCTGGAAGAGGAGACAATGCTGTTAATTGTTGAGCTTTTAGAGTGGCCCCACCCTTCTTTAAATTTTTAGAAATATATGTGAGGCTGTGTTTATGTACATCATATGCAGACCATAAGCGGGATTTAGATTCTCCAGAATATGACACCCTCTTCTGAAGTGTCTGAAGACAGCTACAGTGTACTTATATCTAATAAATATATATATAAATAAATAAACATTTTTAAAATGTATAAGAAAGAAAGAAAAACCAGGCAGGCCTGCAATCCTTGTCTGTCTGTGTGTATATATGTCTGTCTGATCGCCTGGAACTGGAGATGGGCCACAATATAGTTGCTGGTAGTTGATCCCTGGTCCTCTGGAAGAGAAGACAATGCTGTTAATTGTTGAGCCCTTTCAGTGGCCCCAACCATCTTTAAATTTTTAGAAGTATATGTGAGGCTGTGTTTATGTACATCATATGCAGACCATAAGAGGGATATAGATTCTCCAGAATCTGACACCCTTTTCTGGAGAGTCTGAAGACAGCTACAGTGTACTTATATCTAATAAATAAATAAATAAATAAATAAATAAATAAATAAATAAATAAACATTTTTTAAAAGTATAAGAAAGAAAGAAAGACCAGGCAGGCCTCCGTCCTTATCTCTGTCTGTCTGTCTGTCTGTCTGATACCCTGGAACTGGAGATGGGCCACCATATAGTTGCTGGTAGTTTATCCAAGGTTCTCTGGAAGAGGAGACAATGCTGTTAATTGTTGAGCCCTTTCAGTGGCCCCACCCATCTTTAAATTTTTAGAAGTATATGCAAGGCTGTGTTTATGTACCGAATATGCAGACCATAAGAGGGATTTAGATTCTCCAGAATCTGACACACTCTTTTGGAGTGTCTGAAGACAGCTACAGTGTACTTATATCTAATAAATTCATAAATAAACAAATAAACATTTTTAAAAAAGGATAATAAAGAAAGAGAGACCAGGCAGGCCTGCCATCCTTGTCTGTCTGTCTGTCTGTCTGATCCCCTGGAACTGGAGATGGCCACCATATAATTGCTGGTAGTTGATCCCAGGTTCTCTGGAAGAGGAGTCAGTGCTGTTAATTGTTGAGCCCTTTCAGTGGCCCCACCCATCTTTAAATTTTTAGAAGTATATGTGAGGCTGTGTTCATATACATCATATGCAGACCATAAGAGGGATATAGATTCTCCGGAATCTGACACCCTCTTCGGGAGTGTTTGAAGACAGCTACAGTGTACGTATATCTAATAAATACATAAATAAATAAATAAATAAATAAATAAATAAACAAACATTTTTTAAAAGGGATAAGAGAGAAAGAAAAACCAGGCAGGCCTGCCATCCTTGTCTGTCCTTCTCTCTGTCTGTCTGTCTTGCCTATCCCCTTGAGTAGCCTAGCCTAGTCCCTTGCCTTGACTAGCCCAGCCCCTTGCCTAGCCTAGCCTAGCCCAGCCCTGCCTTGCCTAGCCCTGCCTATCCCTGTCTTTAACCAGGCTGGCCTCGAACTCAGAAACTGACTGCCTCTGCCTCCAGAGTGCTCTCATCAAGAGCTCGAGCCACCACTGACTGTTGGGTTTTCTAAGTATAACATAGGTATGGTCTGTTTCTCAGCTGTGAAACCCTAATTAACACATGTAGTCTGTCCTAGGTCAGCCATAGCTACAGACTGAGGCCTTTTCTAAAACAAAACAAAAGAAAACAAAAAATAGAAATAATAAAATAAATAAATTAAGCAACCACATGATATCTTTTCTTTCTTTCAATGATACTCAGAGCTTGAAGCAGTTCACCCATGAGACCTCAGCTCCGGACATTGAGGCTCTTTCCCTAACAAGTATTATGGCTGAACCTGAGGGGTTCTACTGCTGATTTGGGTCCCCCACTTTAAAAAAATAGTTGTTTTCAAAGGCTGCAGGTTCTTAGCCCTGTTCCTTGTTACAGTTGAGTCACAGCCCTGAAAGTTCAGTGGTAGTTAAAGGCACTGAGAAGGGCTTCCTATAGACATCAAAGACCAAGTCTTTGTTTTTAAAAAGTTAATCTGGATTCCCCCACACCCTGGCATCCTTAGAATTCCTAGAAAGGAAGGCAGGGACCTGGGCAGAAGGGTGCAAGGCTACTGGTGTTTGTAAGTGGTAACAGAAAGCTTTCTCTTGTTGGTACCCTACCCCAAGTTACACTGTCACTTCTTTTTCCTAGTAATTGTTTTGTCGGTTTGTATTCTCAACATAGACCCTTTTCCTTCCTAACCTTGGCTGTCCTGAACCTTACTGTCCTTGAACTCAGTGATTTGCCTGTCTTGCTGGGATGAAACTGTGAGCTACCATCCAGAAGGAAGCACCCTGCTGAGTTTAGATTGGGGTCTCTTCCATTTTCCTCTATGAACATGCATATGGCAGGCCTGATCTTTCTTTTTTACTTTTCCTTTTCTTTTTAAAGATTTATTTATTTATTATATTTAAGTATGCTGTAGCTATCTTCAGACAGTCCAGAAGAGGGTGTCAGATTCTGAAGAATCTAAATCATTCTTATTGTCTGCATATGATGTATATAAACACAGCCTCACATATACTCAAAAAAAAAAAAAGAAAAAGAAAGATGTGGCTACAGAGAGGGCTCAACAATTAAGAGCATTGTCTCCTCTTCCAGAGAACCTGTGCTCAATTAACAGTATTATATATGGTGGCCCATCTCCAGTTCCAGGGGATCTAATACTCTGTTCTGGAGTCTGTGGGCACAGCATACACATGCAAAACATTCTTACACAATCATTGAGAGAGGAGAGAGAGGGGTTGAGAGAGAGGGGAGGTAATCATACCTCCTGACGAGTTTGAAGACCTGAGCTTCATCACTCACACAAATAAATAAATGCAAAATATTTTTTTATAAATAAACTCTGCCATTGCCCTTTAAAAATTCCTAGAAAACAAGTTTTATAAGCAAAAGTTATATTTACTATATCTAAAGGACAGTCATGAGCATATTCAATAAATAGAAAAAGGCCTGTTAGTCTTAGAAATGGAAAAGACAAACCAAGGAAGGTTTGCAATTACATAATGAGGCAGCTCAGCCCAGCTCTAAGGTTGGAAATAAGACTCGAGAATAGGATACACCTGAAGACAGCCAGCCATTGTTTTTTGTTTTGGAGGCTGAAAGGATACACCTGAAGACAGCCAATGCTGTGTGATGGTGATCTGGTATTTTTTTTTTTTAATTTTTAAAAACTTTAACACTTTTTATAAAACTTTTATAAAAACTTTTTATTATAAACTTTTCTTTCTTTCTTTCTTTCTTTCCTCACCCTAGCCCCTACCCTAGCCCTGTCTTTCACCAGGGTGGCCTCAAACTCAGAAACTGACTGCCTCTGCCTACAGAGTGCTCTCATTAAGAGCTTGAGCCACCACTGAATGTAGGGTTTTCTAAGCCTTACCTTGCTCTTGGTGTCTGTTCCCAGCTGTGAAACCCTAATTAACACAAGTAGGCAGTCCTGGGTCAGCCAGAGCTACAGACTGAGGACTTCTCTAAAAACAAATAAAAGAAAACAAAACAACAAATAGAAATAATAAAATACATAAATTAAGAAACCACAGCATAGCTTTTCTCTCTCTAGGTGGTACAAAGAAATTCCAGCAGTTGGCCTGTGACACCTCAGCTCAGTATATGTGAGGCTGTGTTTATGTACATCATATGCAGACCATAAGAGGGATTTACATTCTCCAGAATCTGACACCCTCCTCTGGAGTGTCTAAAGAAAGCTACAGTGTACTTATATCTAAGAAATACATAAATAAATAAATAAATAAATAAATATTTTTTAAAAAGGATAAGAAAGAAAGAAAGACCAGGCAGGCCTGCCATCCTTATCTCTGTCTGTCTGTCTGTCTGATCCCGTGGAACTGGAGATGGGCCACCTTGTAGGTGCTGGTAGTTGATCCCACGTTCTCTGGAAGAGGAGACAATGCTGTTAATTATTGAGCCCTTTCAGTGGCCCCACCCATTTTTAATTTTTAGAAGTATATGTGAGCTGTGTTTATGTACATCTTATTCAAACCATAAGAGGGATTTAGATTCTCCAGAATCTGACACCCTCTTCTGGAGTGTCTGAAGACGGCTACAGTGTACTTATATCTAATAAATACATAAATAAATGAATAAATAAATAAATAAACATTTTTTAAAAAGTATAAGAAATAAAGTAAGACCAGGCAGGCCTGCCATCCTTATCTCTGTCTCTCTGTCTGTCTGTCTGTCTGATCCACTGGAACTGGAGTTGGGCCACCATAAGGTGCTGGTAGTTTATCCCAGGTTCTCTGAAAGAGGAGACAATGCTGTTAATTGTTGAGCCCTCTCAGTGGCCCCACCCATCTTTAAATTTTTAGAAGTATATGTGAGGCTTTGTTTATGTACATCATATGCAGACCATAAGAGGGATTTAGATTCTCCAGAATCTGACACCCTCTTCTGGAGTGTCTGAAGACAGCTACAGTGTACTTATATCTAATAAATACATAAATAAATATATAAATAAACATTTTTTTAAAAAGGATAAGAAAGAAAGAAAGACCAGGCAGGCCTGCCATCCTTAGCACTGTCTGTATGTCTGTCTGTCTGATCCCCGGGAACTGGAGATGGGCCACAATATAGTTGCTGGTAGTTGATCCCAGGTACTCTGGAAGAGGAGACAATGCTGTTAATTGTTGAGCTTTTAGAGTGGCCCCACCCTTCTTTAAATTTTTAGAAGTATATGTGAGGCTGTGTTTATGTACATCATATGCAGACCATAAGAGGGATTTAGATTCTCCAGAATCTGACACGCTCTTCTGTAGTGTCTGAAAAGCTACAGTGTACTTATATCTACTAAATACATAAATAAATAAATAAATAAATAAATAAATAAATAAATAAATAAACATTTTTTAAAAAGGATAAGAAAGAAAGACCAGGCAGGCCTGCCATCCATATCTCTGCCTGTCTGTCTATCTGTCTATCAGATCCCCGGGAACTGGAGATGGGCCACCATATAGTTGCTGGTAGTTGATCCAAGGTTCTCTGGAAGAGGAGACAATGCTCTTAATTGTTGAGCCCTTTCAGTGGCCGCACACTTCTTTAAATATTTAGAAGTATATGTGAGGCTGTGTTTATGTACATCATATTCAGATTATAAGAGGATTTAGATTCTCCAGAATCTGACACCCTCTACTGGAGTGTCTGAAGACAGCTACAGTGTACTTATATGTAATAAATAAATAAATAAATAAATAAATAAACATTTTTTAAAAAGGATAAGAAAGAAAGTAAGACCAGGCAGGCCTGCCATCCTTATCTCTGTCTGTCTGTCTGTCTGATCCCCTGGAACTGGAGATGGGCCACCATATAGTTGCTGGTAGTTGTTCCAAGGTTCTCTGGAAGTGGAGACAATGCTCTTAATTGTATATTATATATAAGTACAGCTACAGTGTACTTATATATAATAAATACATAAATAAATAAATAAATAAATAAACATTTTTTAAAAAGGATAAGAAAGAAAGTAAGACCAGGCAGGCCTGCCATCCTTATCTCTGTCTGTCTGTCTGTCTGTCTGTCTGATCCCCTGGAACTAGAGATGGGCTACCATATAGTTGCTGGTAGTTGATCCCAGGTTCTCTGGAAGAGGAGACAATGCTGTTAATTGTTGAGCCCTATCAGTGGCCCTACCCATCTTTAAATTTTTAGACGTGTATGTGAGGCTGTGTTTATGTACATCATATGCAGACCAGAAGAGGGATTTAGATTCATCAGAATCTGACACCCTCTTCTGAGTGTCTGAAGACAGCTACAGTGTACATATATCTAATAAATACATAAATAAATACAATTTTTTTAAAAAGTATAAGAAAGAAAGAAAGACCAGGCAGGCCTGCCATCCTTATCCTTGTCTGTCTGTCTGTCTGTCTGATCCCCTGGGAGTGGAGATGGGCCACCATATAGTTGCAGGTAGTTGATCCCAGGTTCTCTGTAAGAGGAGATAATGCTGTTAATTGCTGAGCCCTTTCAGTGGCCCCCCCCACCTTTAAATTTTAAGAAGTAAAGGTGAGGCTGTGTTTATGTACATCATATGCAGACCATAAGGGGGATTTAGATTCTCCAGAATATGACAACTTCTTCTGGAGTGTCTGAAGACGGCTACAGTGTACTTATATCTAATAAACATATAAATAAATAAATAAACATTTTTTAAAAAGGATAAGAAAGAAAGAAAGACCAGGCAGGCCTGCCATCCTTATCTCTGTCAGTCTGTCTGTCTGTCAGTCTGTCTGATCCCTTGGAACTGGAGATGGGCCACCATATAGTTGCTGTTAGTTGATCCCAGGTTCTCTGGAAGAGGAGACAATGCTGTTAATTGTTGAGCCCTTTCAGTGGCTCCAACTATCTTTAAATTTTTAGAAGTATATGTTAGGCTGTGTTTATGTACATCATATGCAGACCATAAGAGGGATTTATATTCTCCAGAATCTGACACCCTCTTCTGGAGTGTCTGAAGACAACTACAGTGTACTTATATCTAATAAATACATATATAAATAAATATAAATAAATAAATAAACATGATTTTAAAAGGATAAGAAAGAAAGAAAGACCAGGCAGGCCTGCCATCCTAATCTCTGTCTGTCTGTCTGTCTGTCTGATCCCCTGGAACTGGAGATGGGCCACCTTGTAGTTGCTGGTAGTTGATCCCAGGTTCTCTGGAAGAGGAGACAATGCTGTTAATTGTTGAGCCCTTTCAGTGGCCCCACCCATTTTTAATTTTTAGAAGTATATGTGAGGCTGTGTTTATGTACATCCTATGCAGACCATAAGAGGGATTTAGATTCTCCATAATCTGAGACCCTCTTCTTGAGTGTCTGAAGACAGCTACAGTGTACTTATATCTAATAAATACATAAATAAATATATAAATAAACATTTTTTTAAAAAGGATAAGAAACAAAGAAAGACCAGGCAGGCCAGCCATCCTTTTCACTGTCTGTATGTCTGTCTGTCTGATCCCCTGGAACTGGAGATGGGCCACCATATAGTTGCTGGTAGTTGATACCAGGTACTCTGGAAGAGGAGACAATGCTGTTAATTGTTGAGCTTTTAGAGTGGCCCCACCCTTCTTTAAATTTTTAGAAGTATATGTGAGGCTGTGTTTATGTACATCATATGCAGACCATAAGAGGGATTTAGATTCTCTAGAATCTGACACCCTCCTCTGGGGTGTCTAAAGAAAGATACAGTGTACTTATATCTAAGAAATACATATATAAATAAATAAACATTTTTAAAATGTATAAGAAAGAAAGAAAAACCAGGCAGGCCTGCAATCCTTGTCTGTCTGTCTGTCTGTATGTCTGTCTGATCCCCTGGAACTGGAGATGGGCCACAATATAGTTGCTGGTAGTTGATCCCAGGTCCTCTGGAAGAGGAGACAATGCTGTTAATTGTTGAGCCCTTTCAGTGGCCCCACCCATCTTTAAATTTTTACAAGTATATGTGAGGCTGTGTTTATGTACATCATATGCAGACCATAAGAGGGATTTAGATTCTCCAGAAGATGACACACTCTTCTAGAGTGTCTGAAGACAGCTACAGTGTACTTATATCTAATAAATTCATAAATAAACAAATAAATATTTTTTAAAAAGGATAATAAAGAAAGAGAGACCAGGCAGGCCTGCCATCCTTGTTTGTCTGTCTGTCTGTCTGTCTGATCCCCTGAAACTGGAGATGGGCCACCATATAATTGCTGGTAGTTGATCCCAGGTTCTCTGGAAGAGGAGTCAGTGCTGTTAATTGTTGAGCCCTTTCAGTGGCCCCACCCATCTTTAAATTTTTAGAAGTATATGTGAGGCTGTGTTTATGTACATCATATGCAGACCATAAGAGGGATATAGATTCTCCAGAATCTGACACCCTCTTCGGGAGTGTTTGAAGACAGCTACAGTGTACTTACATCTAATAAATACATACTTAAATTAATAAACATTTTTTTAAAAAGGATAAGAAAGAATGAAAGACCAGGTAGGCCTGCCATTCTTAACTCTATCTGTCTGTCTGTCTGTCTGTCTGATCCCCTGGAACTGGAGATGGGCCACCATATAGTTGCTGGTAGTTGATCCCATGTTCTCTATAAGAGGAGACAATGCTGTTAATTGTTGATCCCTTTCATTGGCCCCACACATCTTTAAATTTTTAGAAGTAAATGTGAGGCTGTGTTTATGTACATCATATGCAGACCATAAGAGGGATATAGATTCTCCAGAATCTGACACCCTCTTCTGGAGTGACTGAAGACAGCTACATTGTACTTATATCTAATAAATACATAAATAAATAAATAATCATTTTTTAAAAAGAATAAGAAAGAAAGAAAGACCAGGCAGGCCTGCCACCTTGTCTGTCTGTCTGTCTGTGTGTCTATCTGTCAGATACCCTGAAACTGGAGATGGGCCACCATATAGTTGCTGGTAGTTGATCCCAGGTTCTCTGGAAGAGGAGACAATGCTGTTAATTGTTGAGCCCTTTCAGTGGCCCCACCCATCTTTAAATTTTTAGAAGTATATGTGAGGCTGTGTTCATGTACATCATATGCAGACCATATGAGGGATATTGATTCTCCAGAATCTGACACCCTCTTCTGGAGAGTCTGAAGACAGCTACAGTGTACTTACATCTAATAAATACATAAATAAATAAATAAATAAATAAATGAATAAATGAATAAATAAATAAATTATTTAATAAACATTTTTTAAAAAGGATAAGAAAGAAAGAAAAATCAGGCAGGCCTGCCATCCTTATCTCTGTCTGTCTGTCTGTCTGTCTTATCCCCTGGAACTTGAGATGGGCCACCATATAGTTGCTGGTAGTTGATCCCAAGTTCTCTGGAAGAAGAGACAATGCTGTTAATTGTTGAGCCCTTTCAGTGGGCCCACCCATCTTTAAATTTTTAGAAATATATGTGAGGCTGTGTTTATGTACATCATATGCAGACCATAAGAGGGATTTAGATTCTCCAGAAGATGACACCCTCTTTTAGAGTGTCTGAAGACAGCTACCTTGTACTTAAATCTAATAAATACATACTTAAATTAATAAACATTTCTTAAAAGTATAAGAACGAAAGAAAGACCAGGCAGGCCTCCATCCTTATCTCTGTCAGTCTGTCTGTCTGTCTGTCTGATCCCTTGGAACTGGAGATGGGCCACCATAAGGTGCTGGTAGTTTATCCCAGGTTCTCTGAAAGAGGAGACAAAGCTGTTAATTGTTGAGCCCTCTCAGTGGCCCCACACATCTTTAAATTTTTAGAAGTATATGTGAGGCTGTGTTTATGTACATCATATGCAGATCATAAGAGGGATTTAGATTCTCCACAATCTGACACCCTCTTCTGGAGTGTCTGAAGACAGCTACAGTGTACTTATATCTAATAAATACATGAATAAATATATAAATAAACATTTTTTTAAAAAGATAAGAAAGAAAGAAAGACCAGGCAGGCCTGCCATCCTTATCACTGTCTGTATGTCTGTCTGTCTGATCCCCTGGAACTGGAGATGGGCCACCAAATAGTTTCTGCTAGTTGATCCCAGGTATCTGCAAGAGGAGACAATGCTGTTAATTGTTGAGCCCTTTCAGTGGCGCCACCCATCTTTAAATATTTAGAGGTATATGTGAGGCTGTGTTTATGTACATCATATGCAGACCATAAGAGGGATTTAGATTCTCCAGAATCTGACACCCTCTTCTGGAGTGTCTGAAGACAGCTACAGTGTACTTATTTCTAATAAATAAATAGATAAATAAATAAATAAATAAATAAACATTTTTTAAAAAGTATAAGAAAGAAAGAAAGACCAGGCAGGCCTGCCATCCATATCTCTGTCTGTCTGTCTGTCTGTCTATCTGATCCCCAGGAACTGGATATGGGCCACCATATAGTGCTGGTAGTTGATCCAAGGTTCTCTGGAAGAGGAGACAATTCGGTTAATTGTTTAGCCCTTTCAGTGGCCCCACACTTCTTTAAATATTTAGAAGTTTATGTGAGGCTGTGTTTATGTACATCATATTCAGATTATAAGAGGATTTAGATTCTCCAGAATCTGACACCCTCTACTGGTGTGACTGAAGACAGCTACAGTGTACTTATGTATAATAAATAAATAAATAAATAAATAAACATTTTTTAAAAAGGATAAGAAAGAATGTAAGACCAGGCAGGCCTGCCATCCTTATCTCTGTCTGTCTGTCTGTCTGTCTGATCCCCTGGAACTGGAGTTGGGCTACCATAAAGTTGCTGGTAGTTGATCCCAGGTTCTCTGGAAGAGGAGAAAATGCTGTTAATTGTTGAGCCCTATCAGTGGCCCTACCCATCTTTAAATATTTAGAAGTATATGTGAGGCTGTGTTTATGTACATCATTTGCAGACCATAAGAGGGATTTAGATTCTCCAGAATCTGACACCCTCTTCTGGAGTGTCTGAAGACAGCTACAGTGTACTTATATCTAATAAATAAATAAATAAATAAATAAATAAATAAATAAATAAATAAACATTTTTTAAAAAGTATAAGAAAGAAAGAAAGACCAGGCAGGCCTGCCATCCATATCTCTGTCTGTCTGTCTGTCTGTCTATCTGATCCCCGGGAACTTGAGATGGGCCACCATATCGTGCTGGTAGTTGATCCAAGGTTCTCTGGAAGAGGAGACAATTCGGTTAATTGTTTAGCCCTTCCAGTGGCCCCACACTTCTTTAAATATTTATAAGTATATGTGAGGCTGTGTTTATGTACATCATATGCAGACCATAAGAGGGATTTAGATTCTCCAGAATCTGACACCCTCTACTGGAGTGACTGAAGACAGCTACAGTGTACTTATATATAATAAATAAATAAATAAACATTTTTTAAAAAGGATAAGAAAGAAAGTAAGACCAGGCAGGCCTGCCATCCTTATCTCTGTCTCTCTGTCTGTCTGTCTGTCTGTCTGAACCACTGGAACTGGAGATGGGACACTATAAGGTGCTGGTAGTTGATCCCAGGTTCTCTCGAAGAGGAGACAATGCTGTTAATTGTTGAGCCCTATCAGTGGCCCTACCCATCTTTAAATATTTAGAAGTATATGTGAGGCTGTGTTTATGTACATCATATGCAGACCATAAGAGGGATTTAGATTCTCCAGAATCTGACACCTTCTTCTGGAGTGTCTGAAGACAGCTACAGTGTACTTATATCTAATAAATAAATAAATAAATAAATAAATAAATAAATAAACATTTTTTAAATAGTATAAGAAATAAAGAAAGACCAGGCAGGCCTGCCATCCTTATCTCTGTCTCTCTGTCTGTCTGTCTGTCTGATCCCCTGGAACTGGAGATGGGCCACCATAAGGTGCTGGTAGTTTATCCCAGGTTCTCTGAAAGAGGAGACAATGCTGTTAATTGTTGAGCCCTCTCAGTGGCCCCACACATCTTTAAATTATTAGAAGTATATGTGAGGCTGTGTTTATGTACATCATATGCAGACCATAAGAGGGATTTAGATTCTCCAGAATCTGACACCCTCTTCTGGAGTGTCTGAAGACAGCTACAGTGTACTTATATCTAATAAATACATAAATAAATATATAAATAAACATTTTTTTAAAAAGGATAAGAAAGAAAGAAAGACCAGGCAGGCCTGCCATCCTTATCACTGTCTGTATGTCTGTCTGTCTGATCCCCTGGAACTCGAGATGGGCCACCATATAGTTGCTGGTAGTTGATCCCAGGTACTCTGGAAGAGGAGACAATGCTGTTAATTGTTGAGCCCTTTCAGTGGCGCCACCCATCTTTAAATATTTAGAGGTATATGTGAGGCTGTGTTTATGTACATCATATGCAGACCATAAGAGGGATTTAGATTCTCCAGAATCTGACACCCACTTCTGGAGTGTCTGAAGACAGCTACAGTGTACTTATATCTAATAAATAAACAGATAAATAAATAAATAAACATTTTTTAAAAAGTATAAGAAAGAAAGAAAGACCAGGCAGGCCTGCCATCCATATCTCTGTCTGTCTGTCTGTCTGTCTATCTGATCCCCGGGAACTGGAGACGGGCCACCATATAGTGCTGGTAGTTGATCCAAGGTTCTCTGGAAGAGGAGACAATTCGGTTAATTGTTGAGCCCTTTCAGTGGCCCCACACTTCTTTAAATATTTAGAAGTTTATGTGAGGCTGTGTTTATGTACATCATATTCAGATTATAAGAGGATTTAGATTCTCCAGAATCTGACACCCTCTACTGGAGTGACTGAAGACAGCTACAGTGTACTTATATATAATAAATAAATAAATAAATAAATAAATAAATAAATAAATAAATAAACATTTTTTAAAAAGGATAAGAAAGAAAGAAAGACCAGGCAGGCCTGCCATCCTTATCACTGTCTGTATGTCTGTCTGTCTGATCCCCTGGAACTGGAGATGGGCCACCATATAGTTGCTGGTAGTTGATCCCAGGTACTCTGGAAGAGGAGACAATGCTGTTAATTGTTGAGCCCTTTCAGTGGCGCCACCCATCTTTAAATATTTAGAGGTATATGTGAGGCTGTGTTTATGTACATCATATGCAGACCATAAGAGGGATTTAGATTCTCCAGAATCTGACACCCACTTCTGGAGTGTCTGAAGACAGCTACAGTGTACTTATATCTAATAAATACATAAATAAATATATAAATAAACATTATTTTAAAAAGGATAAGAAAGAAAGAAAGACCAGGCCGGCCTGCCATCCTTATCACTGTCTGTATGTCTGTCTGTCTGATCCCCTGGAACTGGAGATGGGCCACCATATAGTTGCTGGTAGTTGATCCCAGGTACTCTGGAAGAGGAGACAATGCTGTTAATTGTTGAGCCCTTTCAGTGGCGCCACCCATCTTTAAATATTTAGAGGTATATGTGAGGCTGTGTTTTTGTACATCATATGCAGACCATAAGAGGGATTTAGTTTCTCCAGAATCTGACACCCTCTTCTGGAGTGTCTGAAGACAGCTACAGTGTACTTATATCTAATAAATAAATAGATAAATAAATAAATAAATAAATAAACATTTTTTAAAAAGTATAAGAAAGAAAGAAAGACCAAGCAGGCCTGCCATCCATATCTCTGTCTGTCTGTCTGTCTGTCTATCTGATCCCTGGGAACTGGAGATGGGCCACCATATAGTGCTGTTAGTTGATCCAAGGTTCTCTGGAAGAGGAGACAATTCGGTTAATTGTTGAGCCCTTTCAGTGGCCCCACACTTCTTTAAATATTTATAAGTATATGTGAGGCTGTGTTTATGTACATCATATGCAGACCATAAGAGGGATTTAGATTCTCCAGAATCTGACACCCTCTTCTGGAGTGTCTGAAGACAGCTACAGTGTACTTATATCTAATAAATAAATAGATAGATAAATAAATAAATAAATAAATAAATAAATAAACATTTTTTAAAAAGGATAAGAAAGAAAGAAAGACCCGGCAGGCCTGCCATTCATATCTCTGCCTGTCTGTCTGTCTGTCTATCTGATCCCCGGGTACTGGAGATGGGCCACCATATAGTTGCTGGTAGTTGATCCAATGTTCTCTGGAAGAGGAGACAATGCTCTTAATTGTTGAGCCCTATCAGTGGCCCCACCCATCTTTAAATTTTTAGAAGTATATGTGAGTCTGTGTTTATGTACATCATATGCAGACCATAAGAGGGATTTAGATACTCCAGAATCTGACCCCCTCTTCTGGAGTGTCTGAAGACAGCTACAGTGTACTTATATAATAAATAAATAAATAAATAAATAAACATTATTTAAACCGGATAAGAAAAAAAGAAAGACCAGGCAGGCCTACCATCCCTATCTCTGTCTGTCTGTCTATCAGTCGTTCTGATCCCCTGGAACTGGAGATGGGCCACCATATAGGTGCTGGTAGTTGATCCCAGGTTCTCTGGAAGAGGAGACAATGCTGTTAATTGTTGATCGATTTCAGTGGCCCCACCCATCGTTAAATTTTTAGTAGTATATGTGAGGCTGTATTTATGTACATCATATGCAGACCATAAGAGGGATTTAGATTCTCCAGAATCTGACACCCTCTTCTGGAGTGTCTGAAGACAGCTACAGTGTACTTATATCTAATAAATACATACATATATAAATAAATAAATAAATAAATAAATAAACATTATTTTAAAAGGATAAGAAAGAAAGAAAGACCAGGCAGGCCTGCCATACTTATCTCAGTCTGTCTGTCTGTCTGTCAGACTGTCTGATACCTTGGAACTGCAGATGGGCAACCATATAGTTGCTGTTAGTTGATCCCAGCTTCTCTGGAAGAGGAGACAATGCTATTAATTGTTGAGCCCTTTCAGTGGCTCCACCTATCTTTAAATTTTTAGAAGTATATGTTAGGCTGTGTTTATGTACATCATATGCAGACCATAAGAGGGATTTAGTTTCTCCAGAATCTGACACCCTATTCTGGAGTGTCTGAAGACAACTACAGTGTACTTATATCTAATAAATACATACATATATAAATAAATAAATAAATAAATAAACATTATTTTAAAAGGATAAGAAAGAAAGAAAGACCAGGCAGGCCTGCCATACTTATCTCAGTCTGTCTGTCTGTCTGTCTGATCCCCTGGAACTGGAGATGGGCCACCTTGTAGGTGCTGGTAGTTGATCCCAGGTTCTCTGGAAGAGGAGACAATGCTGTTAATTGTTGAGCCCTTTCAGTGGCCCCACCCATTTTTAATTTTTACAAGTATATGTGAGGCTGTGTTTATGTACATCATATTCAGACATTAAGAGGGATTTAGATTCTCCAGAATCTGACACCATCTTCTGGAGTGTCTGAAGACGGCTACAGTGTACTTATATCTAATAAATACATAAATAAATAAATAAATAAATAAATAAATAAATAAAAGAATAAATAAACATTTTTTAAAAAGTATAAGAAATAAAGAAAGACCAGTCAGGCCTGCCATCCATATCTCTGTCTCTCTGTCTGTCTGTCTGTCTGATCCACTGGAACTGGAGATGGGCCACCATAAGGTGCTGGTAGTTTATCCCAGGTTCTCTGAAAGAGGAGACAATGCTGTTAATTGTTGAGCCCTCTCAGTGGCCCCACACATCTTTAAATTTTTAGAAGTATATGGGAGGCTGTGTTTATGTACATCATATGCAGACCATAAGAGGGATTTAGATTCTCCAGAATCTGACACCCTCTTCTGGAGTGTCTGAAAGCAGCTACAGTGTACATATATTTAATAAATACATAAATAAATATATAAATAAACATTTTTTTAAAAAGGATAAGACAGGAAGAAAGACCAGGCAGGCCTGCCATCCTTATCACTCTCTGTATGTCTGTCTGTCTGATCCCCTGGAACTGGAGATGGGCCACCATATAGTTGCTGGTAGTTGATCCCAGGTACTCTGGAAGAGGAGACAATGCTGTTAATTGTTGAGCTTTTAGAGTGGCCCCACCCTTCTTTAAATTTTTAGAAGTATATGTGAGGCTGTGTTTATGTACATCATATGCAGACCGTAAGAGGGATTTAGATTCTCCAGAATCTGACACCCTCTTCTGGAGTGTCTGAACAGCTACAGTGTACTTATATCTAATAATAAATAAATAAATAAATAAATAAATAAATAAACATTTTTTTAAAAAAAGAATAAGAAAGAAAGAAAGACCAGGAAGGCCTGCCATCCTTATCACTGCCTGTATGTCTGTCTGTCTGATCCCCTGGAACTGGAGATGGGCCACCTTTTAGGTGCTGGTAGTTGATCCCAGGTTCTCTGGAAGAGGAGACAATGCTGTTAATTGTTGAGTCCTTTCAGTGGCCCCACCTATTTATAATTTTTAGAAATATATGTGAGGCTGTATTTATGTACATCATATTCAGACCATAAGAGGGATTTAGATTCTCTAGAATCTGACACCGTCTTCTGGAGTGTCTGAAGACGGCTACAGTGTACTTATATCTAATAAATACATAAATAAATAAATAAATAAATAAATAAATAAATAAATAAATAAACATATTTTAAAAAGTATAAGAAATAAAGAAAGACCAGGCAGGCCTGCCATCCTTATCTCTGTCTTTCTGTCTATCTGTCTGTCTGTCTGATCCCCTGGAACTGGAGATGGGCCACCATAAGGTGCTGGTAGTTTATCCCAGGTTCTCTGAAAGAGGAGACAATGCTGTTAATTGTTGAGCCCTCTCAGTGGCCCCACACATCTTTAAATTTTTAGAAGTATATGCGAGGCTGTGTTTATGTACATCATATGCAGACCATAAGAGGGATTTAGATTCTCCAGAATATGACACCCTCTTCTGGAGTGTCTGAAAGCAGCTACAGTGTAAATATATCTAATAAATACATAAATAAATATATAAATAAACATTTTTTAAAAGGATAAGACAGAAAGAAAGACCAGGCAGGCCTGCCATCCTTATCACTGTCTGTATGTCTGTCTGTCTGATCCCCTGGAACTGGAGATGGGCCACCATATAGTTGCTGGTAGTTGATTCCAGGTACTCTGGAAGAGGAGACAATGCTGTTAATTGTTGAGCTTTTAGAGTGGCCCCACCCTTCTTTAAATTTTTAGAAGTATATGTGAGGCTGTGTTTATGTACATCATATGCAGACCATAAGAGGGATTTATATTTTCCAGAATATGACACCCTCTTCTGGAGTGTCTGAAAGCAGCTACAGTGTACATATATCTAATAAATACATAAATAAATATATAAATAAACATTTTTTTAAAAGGATAAGACAGAAAGAAAGACCAGGCAGGCCTGCCATCCTTATCACTGTCTGTCTGTCTGTCTGTCTGATCCCCTGGAACTGGAGATGGGCCACCTTTTAGGTGTTGGTAGTTGATCCCAGGTTCTCTGGAAGAGGAGACAATGCTGTTAATTGTTGAGTCCTTTCAGTGGCCCCACCTATTTATAATTTTTAGAAGTATATGTGAGGCTGTGTTTATGTACATCATATTCAGACCATAAGAGGGATTTAGATTCTTTAGAATCTGACACCCTCTTATGGAGTGTCTGAAGACGGCTACAGTGTACTTATATCTAATAAATAAATAAATAAATAAATAAATAAACATATTTTAAAAAGTATAAGAAATAAAGAAAGACCAGGCAGGCCTGCCATCCTTATCTCTGTCTTTCTGTCTATCTGTCTGTCTGTCTGATCCCCTGGAACTGGAGATGGGCCACCATAAGGTGCTGGTAGTTTATCCCAGGTTCTCTGAAAGAGGAGACAATGCTGTTAATTGTTGAGCCCTCTCAATGGCCCCACACATCTTTAAATTTTTAGAAGTATATATGAGGCTGTGTTTATGTACATCATATGCAGACCATAAGAGGGATTTAGATTCTCCAGAATATGACACCCTCTTCTGGAGTGTCTGAAAGCAGCTACAGTGTACATATATCTAATAAATACATAAATAAATATATAAATAAATAAATAAACATTATTTTAAAAGGATAAGAAAGAAAGAAAAACCAGGCATGCCTGCCCTCCTTATCTCTGTCTGTCTGTCTGTCTGTCTGATCCCCTGGAACTGGAGATGGGCCACCTTTTAGGTGCTGGTAGTTGATCCCAGGTTCTCTGGAAGAGGAGACAATGCTGTTAATTGTTGAGTCCTTTCAGTGGCCCCACCTATTTATAATTTTTAGAAGTATATGTGAGGCTGTGTTTATGTACATCATATTCAGACCATAAGAGGATTTAGATTCTCTAGAATCTGACACCCTCTTCTGGAGTGTCTGAAGACAGCTACAGTGTACTTATATCTAATACATACATAGATAAATAAATAAATAAATAAATAAATAAATAAACATTTTTTTAAAAGTATAAGAAATAAAGAAAGACCAGGCAGGCCTGCTATCCATATCTCTGTCTCTCTGTCTGTATGTCTGTCTGATCCTCTGGAACTGGAGATGGGCCACCATAAGGTGCTGGTAGTTTATCCCAGGTTCTCTGAAAGAGGAGACAATGCTGTTAATTGTTGAGCCCTCTCAGTGGACCCACCCATCTTTAAATTTTTAGAAGTATATGCCAGGCTGTGTTTATGT
This sequence comes from Mus caroli, assembly GCF_978045245.1. NCBI lineage: Eukaryota > Metazoa > Chordata > Mammalia > Rodentia > Muridae > Mus > Mus caroli. Next base: position 803,044 of record NW_028227282.1, on the reverse strand, counting down.
ACCGAATATGCAGACCATAAGAGGGATTTAGATTCTCCAGAATCTGACACTCATTTCTGGAGTGTCTGAAGACAGCTACAGTGTACATATATCTAATAAATACATAAATAAATATATAAATAAACATTTTTTTAAAAAGGATAAGAAAGAAAGAAAGACCAGGCAGGCCTGCCATCCTTATCACTGTCTGTATGTCTGTCTGTCTGATCCCCTGGAACTGGAGATGGGCCACCATATAGTTGCTGGTAGTTGATCCCAGGTACTCTGGAAGAGGAGACAATGCTGTTAATTGTTGAGCTTTTAGAGTGGCCCCACCCTTCTTTAAATTTTTAGAAGTATATGTGAGGCTGTGTTTATGTACATCATATGCAGACCATAAGAGGGATTTAGATTCTCCAGAATCTGACACCCTCTTCTGGAGTGTCTGAAAGCAGCTACAGTGTACATATATCTAATAAATACATAAATAAATATATAAATAAACATTTTTTTAAAAAGGATAAGAAAGAAAGAAAGACCAGGCAGGCCTGCCATCCTTATCACTGTCTGTCTGTCTGTCTGTCTGATCCCCTGGAACTGGAGATGGGCCACCATATAGTTGCTGGTAGTTGATCCCAGAAACTCTGGAAGAGGATACAATGCTGTTAATTGTTGAGCTTTTAGAGTGGTCCCACCCTTCTTCAAATTTTTAGAAATATATGTGAGGCTGTGTTTATGTACATCATATGCAGACCATAAGAGTGATTTAGATTCTCCAGAATATGACACCCTCTTCTGGAGTGTCTGAAGACAGCTACAGTGTACTTATATCTAATAAATATATATATAAATAAATAAACATTTTTAAAATGTATAAGAAAGAAAGAAAAACCAGGCAGGCCTACAATCCTTGTCTGTCTGTCTGTATGTATGTCTGTCTGATCGCCTGGAACTGGAGATGGGCCACAATATAGTTGCTGGTAGTTGATCCCAGGTCCTCTGGAAGAGGAGACAATGCTGTTAATTGTTGAGCCCTTTCTTTGGCCCCAACCATCTTTAAATTTTTAGAAGTATATGTGAGGCTGTGTTTATGTACATCATATGCAGACCATAAGAGGGATATAGATTCTCCAGAATCTGACACCCTTTTCTGGAGAGTCTGAAGACAGCTACAGTGTACTTATATCTAATAAATAAATAAATTAATTAATTAATTAATTAATTAATTAATAAACATTTTTTAAAAAGATAAGAAAGAAAGATAAATCAGGCAGGCCTGCCATCCTTATCTCTGTCTGTCTGTCTGTCTCTCTGATGCCCTGCAACTTGAGATGGGCCACCACATAGTTGCTGGTAGTTGATCCCACGTTCTCTGGAAGAGGAGACAATGGTGTTAATTGTTGAGCCCTTTCAGTGGGCCCACCCATCTTTAAATTTTTAGAAGTATATGTGAGGCTGTGTTTATGTACATCATATGCAGACCATAAGAGGGATTTAGATTCTCCAGAAGATGACACCTTCTTCTAGAGTGTCTGAAGACAGCTACAGTGTACTTATATCTAATAAATAAATAAATAAATAAATAAATAAATAAATAAACATTTTTTTAAAAGTATAAGAAAGAAAGAAAGACCAGGCAGGCCTCCATCCTTACCTCTGTCAGTCTGTCTGTCTGTCTGTCTGATTCCTTGGAACTGGAGATGGGCCACCATATTGTTGCTGTTAGTTGATCCCAGGTTCTCTGGAAGAAGAGACAATGCTGTTAATTGTTGAGCCCTTTCAGTGGCTCCACCTATCTTTAAATTTTTAGAAGTATATGTTAGGCTGTGTTTATGTACATCATATGCAGACCATAAGAGGGATTTAGATTCTCCAGAATCTGACACCCTCTTCTGGAGTGTCTAAAGACAACTACAATGTACTTATAGCTAATAAATACATAAATAAATAAATAAATAAATAAATAAATAAACATTATTTTAAAAGGATAAGAAAGAAAGAAAAACCAGGCAGACCTGCCCTTTTTATCTCTGTCTGTCTATCTGTCTGATCCCCTGGAACTGGAGATGGGCCACCATATAGTTGCTGGTAGTTGATCCCAGGTTCTCTGGAAGAAGAGACAATGCTGTTAATTGTTGAGCCCTTTCAGTGGGCCCACCCATCTTAAATTTTTAGAAGTGTATGTGAATCTGTGTTTATGTCCATCATATGCAGACCATAAGAGGGATTTATATTCTCCAGAATCTGACACCCTCTTCTGGAGTGTCTGAAGACAGCTACGGTGTACTTATATCTAATAAATACATAAATAAATAAATAAACATTTTTTAAAAAGGATAAGAAAGAAAGAAAAGCCAGGGAGGCCTGCCACCCTTGTCTGTCTGTCTCTTTGTCTGCCTGATCCCCTGGAACCGGATATGGGCCACCATATAGTTGCTCGTAGTTGATCCCAGGTTCTCTGGAAGAGGAGTCAGTGCTGTTAATTGTTGAGCCCTTTCAGTGGCCCCACCCATCTTTAAATTTTTAGAAGTATATGTGAGGCTGTGTTTATGTACATCATATGCAGACCATAAGAGGGATTTAGATTCTCCAGAATCTGACACCCTCTTCTGGAGTGTCTGAAATCAGCTACAGTGTACTTATATCTAATAAATACATACTTAAATTAATAAACATTTTTTAAAAGGATAAGAAAGAAGGAAAGACAAGGTAGGCCTGCCATCCTTAACTCTATCTGTCTGTATGTCTGTCTGTCTGTCTGAACCCCTGTAATTGGAGATGGGCCACCATATAGTTGCTGGTACTTGATCCCAGGTTCTCTATAAGAGGAGACAATGCTGTTAATTTTTGATCCCTTTCATTGGACCAACACATCTTTAAATTTTTAGATGTAAATGTGAGGCTGTGTGTATGTACATCATATGCAGACCACAAGAGGGATATAGATTCTCCAGAATCTGACACCCTCTTCTGGAGTGTCTGAAGACAGCTACAGTGTACTTATATCTAATAAATACATAAATAAATAAATGAATAAATAAATAAACAAACATTTTTAAAAGGGATAAGAAAGAAAGAAAAACCAGGCAGGCCTGCCATCCTTGTCTGTCCTTCTCTCTGTCTGTCTGTCTTGCCTATCCCCTTGAGTAGCCTAGCCTAGTCCCTTGCCTTGACTAGCCCAGCCCCTTGCCTAGCCTAGCCTAGCCCAGCCCTGCCTTGCCTAGCCCTGCCTATCCCTGTCTTTAACCAGGCTGGCCTCGAACTCAGAAACTGACTGCCTCTGCCTCCAGAGTGCTCTCATCAAGAGCTCGAGCCACCACTGACTGTTGGGTTTTCTAAGTCTTACATAGGTATGGTCTGTTTCTCAGCTGTGAAACCCTAATTAACACATGTAGTCTGTCCTAGGTCAGCCATAGCTACAGACTGAGGCCTTTTCTAAAACAAAACAAAAGAAAACAAAATATAGAAATAATAAAATAAATAAATTAAGCAACCACATGATATCTTTTCTTTCTTTCAATGATACTCAGAACTTGAAGCAGTTCACCCATGAGACCTCAGCTCCGGACATTGAGTCTCTTTCCCTAACAAGTATTATGGCTGAACCTGAGGGGTTCTACTGCTGATTTGTGTCCCCCACTTTAAAAAAATAGTTGTTTTCAAAGGCTGCAAGTTCTTAGCCCTGTTCCTTGTTACAGTTGAGTCACAGCCCTGAAAGTTCAGTGGTAGTTAAAGGCACTGAGAAGGGCTTCCTATAGACATCAAAGGCCAAGTCTTTGTTTTTAAAAAGTTAATCTGGATTCCCCCACCCCCTGGCATCCTTAGAATTCCTAGAAAGGAAGGCAGGGACCTGGGCAGAAGGGTGCAAGGCTACTGGTGTTTGTAAGTGGTAACAGAAAGCTTTCTCTTGTTGGTACCCTACCCCAAGTTACACTGTCACTTCTTTTTCCTAGTTGTTGTTTTGTCGGTTTGTAATCTCAACATAGACCCTTTTCTTTCCTAACCTTGGCTGTCCTGAACCTTACTGTCCTTGAACTCAGTGATTTGCCTGTCTTGCTGGGATGAAACTGTGAGCTACCATCCAGAAGGAAGCACCCTGCTGAGGTTAGATTGGGGTCTCTTCCATTTTCCTCTATGAACATGCATATGACAGGCCTGTTCTTTCTTTTTTACTTTTCCTTTTCTTTTTAAAGATTTATTTATTTATTATATTTAAGTATGCTGTAGCTATCTTCAGACAGTCCAGAAGAGGGTGTCAGATTCTGAAGAATCTAAATCATTCTTATTGTCTGCATATGATGTATATAAACACAGCCTCACATATACTCAAAAAAAAAAAAGAAAGATGTGGCTACAGAGAGGGCTCAACAATTAAGAGCATTGTCTCCTCTTCCAGAGAACCTGGGCTCAATTACCAGTATTATATATGGTGGCCCATCTCCAGTTCCAGGGGATCTAATACTCTGTTCTGGAGTCTGTGGGCACAGCATACACATGCAAAACATTCTTACACAATCATTGAGAGAGGAGAGAGAGGGGTTGAGAGAGAGGGGAGGTAATCATACCTCCTGACAAGTTTGAAGACCTGAGCTTCATCACTCACACAAATAAATAAATGCAAAATATTTTTTTATAAATAAACTCTGCCATTGCCCTTTAAAAATTCCTAGAAAACAAGTTTTATAAGCAACAGTTATATTTACTATATCTAAAGGACAGTCATGAGCATATTCAATAAATAGAAAAAGGCCTGTTAGTCTTAGAAATGGAATGGACAAACCAAGGAAGGTTTGCAATTACATAATGAGGCATCTCAGCCCAGCTCTAAGGTTGGAAATAAGACTCGAGAATAGGATACACCTGAAGACAGCCAGCCATTGTTTTTTGTTTTGGAGGCTGAAAGGATACACCTGAAGACAGCCAATGCTGTGTGATGGTGATCTGGTATTTTTTTTTTTTAATTTTTAAAAACTTTAACACTTTTTATAAAACTTTTATAAAAACTTTTTCTTTCTTTCTGTTCTTCTTTCCTTTCTTTCTTTCCTTCTTTCCTTTCTTCCTTTCCTCACCCTAGCCCCTACCCTAGCCCTGTCTTTCACCAGGGTGGCCTCGAACTCAGAAACTGACTGCCTCTGCCTACAGAGTGCTCTCATTAAGAGCTTGAGCCACCACTGAATGTAGGGTTTTCTAAGCCTTACCTTGCTCTTGGTGTCTGTTCTCAGCTGTGAAACCCTAATTAACACAAGTAGGCAGTCCTGGGTCAGCCAGAGCTACAGACAGAGGACTTCTCTAAAAACAAATAAAACAAAACAAAACAACAAATAGAAATAATAAAATACATAAATTAAGCAACCACAGCATAGCTTTTCTCTATCTAGGTGGTACTCAGAAATTCCAGCAGTTGGCCTGTGACACCTCAGCTCAGTATATGTGAGGCTGTGTTTATGTACATCATATGCAGACCATAAGAGGGATTTACATTCTCCAGAATCTGACACCCTCCTCTGGAGTGTCTAAAGAAAGCTACAGTGTACTTATATCTAAGAAATACATAAATAAATAAATAAATAAATAAATAAATAAATATTTTTTAAAAAGGATAAGAAAGAAAGAAAGACCAGGCAGGCCTGCCATCTTTATCTCTGCCTGTCTGTCTGTCTGTCTGATCCCCTGGAACTGGAGATGGGCCACTTTGTAGGTGCTGGTAGTTGATCCGAGGTTCTCTGGAAGAGGAGACAATGCTGTTAATTGTTGAGCCCTTTCAGTGGCCCCACCCATTTTTAATTTTTAGAAGTATATGTGAGGCTGTGTTTATGTATATCATATTCAGACCATAAGAGGGATTTAGATTCTCCAGAATCTGACACCATCTTCTGGAGTGTCTGAAGACGGCTACAGTGTACTTATATCTAATAAATAAATAAATAAATAAATAAATAAACATTTTTTAAAAAGTATAAGAAATAAAGAAAGACCAGTCAGGCCTGCCATCTTTATCTCTGTCTCTCTGTCTGTCTGTCTGTCTGATCCCTTGGAACTGGAGATGGGCCACCATAAGGTGCTGGTAGTTTATCCCAGGTTCCCTGAAAGAGGAGACAATGCTGTTAATTGTTGAGCCCTCTCAGTGGCCCCACACATCTTTAAATTTTTAGAAGTATATGTGAGGCTGTGTTTATGTACATCATATGCAGTCCATAAGAGGGATTTAGATTCTCCAGAATCTGACACCCTCTTCTGGAGTGTCTGAAGACAGCTACAGTGTACTTATATCTAATAAATACATAAATAAATATATAAATAAACATTTTTTTAAAAAGGATAAGAAAGAAAGAAAGACCAGGCAGGCCTGCCATCCTTATCACTGTCTGTATGTCTGTCTGTCTGATCCCCTGGAACTGGAGATGGGCCACCATATAGTTGCTGGTAGTTGATTCCAGGTACTCTGGAAGAGGAGACAATGCTGTTAATTGTTGAGCCCTTTCAATGGCCCCACACTTCTTTAAATATTTAGAAGTATAAGTGAGGCTGTGTTTATGTACATCATATTCAGATTATAAGAGGATTTAGATTCTCCAGAATCTGACACCCTCTACTGGAGTGACTGAAGACAGCTACAGTGTACTTATATATAATAAATACATAAGTAAATAAATAAATAAATAAACATTTTTTAAAAAGGATAAGATAGAAAGTAAGACCAGGCAGGCCTGCCATCCTTATCTCTGTCTGTCTGTCTGTGTGTCTGTCTGATCCCCTGGAACTGGAGATGGGCTACCATAAAGTTGCTGGTAGTTGATCCCAGGTTCTCTGAAAGAGGAGACAATGCTGTTAATTGTTGAGCCCTCTCAGTGGCCCCACACATCTTTAAATTTTTAGAAGTATATGTGAGGCTGTGTTTATGTACATCATATGCAGACCATAAGAGGGATTTAGATTCTCCAGAATCTGACACCCTCTTCTGGAGTGTCTGAAGACAGCTACAGTGTACTTATATCTAATAAATACATAAATAAATATATAAATAAACATTTTTTAAAAAGGATAAGAAAGAAAGAAAGACCAGGCAGGCCTGCCATTTTTATCACTGTCTGTATGTCTGTCTGTCTGATCCCCTGGAACTGGAGATGGGCCACCATATAGTTGCTGGTAGTTGATCCCAGGTACTCTGGAAGAGGAGACAATGCTGTTAATTGTTGAGCTTTTAGAGTGGCCACACCCTTCTTTAAATTTTTAGAAGTATATGTGAGGCTGTGTGGGGCCACTGACAGTCACATAGAGAGACAGAGAGAGACAGAGAGAGACAGAGAGAGACAAAGAAAGACAGAGAGAGACATAGAGAGACAGAGAGATACATTGAGAGAGACAGAGAGACAGAGAGAGACACAGAGGGAGACACAGAGAGACACACAGAGAGACACACAGAGAGACAGAGACAGACAGAGAGACAGAGAGAGACACAGAGAGAGACAGAGATAGAGACAGAGAGAGACAAAGAGAGACAGAGAGACAGAGAGAGAGACAGAGAGAGACAGAGAAAGACAGAGTGAGACAGAGAGAGACACAGAGAGAGACATAGATACACAGAGTGAGAAAGAGAGAGAGACAGAGAGAGACAGAGAGAGAGACAGAGAGAGAGACAGAGAGAGACAGAGAGAGACAGAGTGAGACAGAAAGAGACACAGAGAGAGACAGAGAGAGACAAAGAAAAACACAGAGAGACAGAGAGAGACAGAGAGAGACAGAGAGAGACAGAGAGAGAGACAGAGAGAGACAGAGAGAGACAAAGAAAAACACAGAGAGAGACAGAGAGAGACAGAGAGATACAGAGAGAGTCAGAGAGACAGAGAGAGACAGAGTTAGAGACAGAGAGAGACAGAGAGAGAAACAGAGAGAGACAGAGAGAGAGACACAGAGAGACAGAGACAGACAGAGAGAGACAGAGATAGAGACAGAGAGAGACAGAGAGAGATAGAGAGAGACACAAAGAGACAGAGAGAGACAGAGAGAGACAAAGAAAGACACGGAGAGAGACAGAGAGAGACAGAGAGATACAGAGAGAGAGACAGAGAGAGACAGAAAGATACAGAAGGACAGAGAGAGACAAAGAGAGACAGAGAGACACAGAGAGACACAGAGAGACACAAAGAGAGACAGAGACACAGAGAGACACAGAGAGAGACACAGAGAGACACAGAGAGACACAGAGAGATACAGAGAGAGAGACAATGAGAGACAGAGAGAGACAGAGAGACAGAGAGATACAGACAGAGAGACAAAGAGAGACAGAGAGACACAGAGAGACACAGAGAGACACAGAGAAAGACAGAGAGAGACACAGAGAGAGACTGAGGGAGACAGAGAGAGAGACAGAGAGAGACATAGAAGAGACAAAGAAAGACACAGAGAGAGACATAGAGAGACAGAGAGATACATTGAGAGAGACAGAGAGAGACAGAGATAGACAGAGAGAGACAGAGAGAGACACAGAGAGAGACAGAAAGACACAGAGAGACACAGAGAGACACAGAGAGAGACAGAGAGACACACAGAGAGACACAGAGAGAGACACAGAGAGACACAGAGAGACACAGAGAGATACAGAGAGAGAGACAAAGAGAGACAGAGAGAGACAGAGAGAAAGAGAGAGACAGAGAGAGTCAGAGAGAGACAGAGATAGAGACAGAGAGAGACAGAGAGAGGGACAGAGAGAGACAGAGACAGAGTGAGAAATACAGAGAGAGACAGAGTTAGAGAGAGAGACAGAGAGAGACAGAGAGAGAGACAGAGACAGAGACAGAGAGAGAGACAGAGAGAGACAGAGTGAGACACAGAAAGAGAGAGACAGAGAGAGACAAAGAAAGACACAGAGAGAGACATAGAGAGACAGAGAGATACATTGAGAGAGACATAGAGAGACAGAGAGAGACAGAGATAGAGACAGAGAGAGACACAGAGAGACACAGAGAGAGACAGGAGACACAGAGAGACACAGAGAGAGACACAGAGAGACACAGAGAGAGACAGAGATAGACATAGACAGAGAGAGACAGACAGAGAGAGACAGAGAGAGACAGAGATAGAGACAGAGAGAGACAGAGAGTGAGACAGAGAGAGACAGAGAGAGAGACACCGAAAGACAGAGAGAGACAGAGAGAGACAATGAAAGACACAGAGAGAGACTAAGAGAGACAGAGAGAGACAGAGAGAGACAGAGAGAGACAAAAAAAGACACAGAGAGAGACAGAGAGCGATATAGATAGAGAAAAAGAAAGACAGAGAGAGACACAGAGAGAGAGACAGAGAGAGACAGAGAGAGACAGAGAGAGACAGAGAGATACAGAGAGAGAGACAAAGAGAGACAGAGAGAGAGACAGAGTGAGACAGAGAGAGAGAGAGAGACTGAGAGAGACAAAGAAAGACACAGAGAGAGACAGAGAGATACATTGAGAGAGACAGAGAGAGACAGAGATAGACAGAGAGAGACAGAGAGAGACACAGAGAGAGACAGAGAGACACAGAGAGACACAGAGAGACACAGAGAGAGACAGAGAGAGACACAGAGAGACACAGAGAGAGACACAGAGAGACAGAGAGAGACACAGAGAGATACAGAGAGAGAGACAAAGAGAGACAGAGAGAGACAGAGAGAAAGAGAGAGACAGAGAGAGTCAGAGAGAGACAGAGATAGAGACAGAGAGAGACAGAGAGAGGGACAGAGAGAGACAGAGACAGAGTGAGAAATACAGAGAGAGACAGATTTAGAGAGAGAGACAGAGAGAGACAGAGAGAGAGACAGAGACAGAGACAGAGAGTGAGACAGAGAGAGACAGAGTGAGACACAGAGAGAGAGAGAGACAGAGAGAGACAAAGAAAGACACAGAGAGAGACATAGAGAGACAGAGAGATACATTAAGAGAGACAAAGAGAGACAGAGAGAGACAGAGAGAGACAGAGATAGAGACAGAGAGAGACAGAGAGAGACAGAGAGAGACAGAGAGATAGACAGAGAGAGACAGAGAGAGACAATGAAAGACATAGAGAGAGACAGAGAGACACAGAGAGACACACAGAGAGAGACAGAGAGAGACAGAAAGAGTCAGAAGGACAGAGAGAGACAGAGAGAGATAGAGATAGAGACAGAGAAAGACAGAGAGAGACACAGAGAGAGACAGAGAAAGACAGAGAGTGAGACAGAGACAGACAGAGAGAGACAAAGGAAGACCCAGAGAAAGACAGAGAGAGACAGAGATAGAGACAGAGAAAGACAGAGAAAGACACAGAGAGAGAGAGACAGAGAGAGACAGAGAGAGACAGAGAGATAAAGAGAGAGAGACAGAGAGAAAGAGAGAGACAGAGAGAGTCAGAGAGAGACAGAGATAGAGACAGAGAGAGACAGAGAGAGGGACAGAGAGAGACAGAGACAGAGTGAGAAAGACAGAGAGAGACAGAGATAGAGAGAGAGAGACAGAGAGAGACACAGAGAGAGACAGAAAGAGACAGAGAGAGACAAAGAAAGACACAGAGAGAGACATAGTGAGACAGAGAGATACATTGAGAGAGACAGAGAGAGACAGAGAGAGACAGAGACACAGAGAGAGACAGAGAGACAGGGAGAGAGACAGAGAGATACAGAGATAGAGACAGAAGGTACAGAGAGAGACAGAGAGAGACCGACAGAGTGACAGATGGAGACAGAGAGAGACAGAGACAGATAGAGTTAGACAGAGAGAGACAGAGAGAGACAGAGAGAGAGAGAGATAGAGAGAGAGACAGAGAGGGACAGAGTGACAGAGAGAGACAGAGAGAGACAGAGATAGAGACAGAGAGATACAGAGTGAGGGACAGAGAGAGACAGAGAGAGACAGATAGAGACAGAGAGACAGATAGAGACAGAGAGAAACAGAGAGAGACAGAGTGACAGAGAGAGACAGAGAGAGACAGAGACAGAGAAAGAGAGAGAGACAGAGAGAGACAGAGAGAGTCAGATAGACAGAGAGAGACAGAGAGAGACAGTGAGAGACAGAGAGACAGAGTGACAGAGAGAGACAGAGAGAGAGAAAGAGAGAGAGACAGAGAGAGACAGAGAGAGGGAAAGAGAGAGACAGAGAGAGACAGAGAGAGACAGAGAGAGACAGAGAGAGAGACAGAGACAGAGAGAAACAGAGAGAGACAGAGATAGAGAAAGAGAGAGACAAAGAGAGACATAGAGAGAGAGACAGAGAGAGACAGAGATACAGAGCGAGACAAAGAAAGACACAGAGAAAGACAGAGACAGAGAGATATAGAGATAGAGACAGAGAGTGACAGATAGACAGAGAGAGACAGAGAGAGACAGAGAGAGACAGAGTTACAGAGAGAGACAGAGAGAGACAGAGATAGAGACAGAGAGAGACAGAGAGAGGGAAAGAGAGAGACAGAGAGAGAGAAGGAGAGAGACAGAGAGAGACAGAGAGAGAGACAGAGAGAGACAGAAAGAGTCAGAAGGACAGAGAGAGACAGAGATAGAGACAGAGAGAGACAGAGAGAAAGAGAGAGACAGAGAGAGTCAGAGAGAGACAGAGACAGAGTGAGAAAGACAGAGAGAGACAGAGATAGAGAGAGAGACAGAGAGAGACACACAGAGAGACAGAGAGAGACAGAGAGAGACAAAGAAAGACACAGAGAGAGACATAGAGAGAGAGATACATTGAGAGAGACAGAGAGAGACAGAGAGAGACAGAGAGAGATAGAGAGAGACGCAGAGAGAGACAGAGAGAGACAGAGAGACAGAGAGAGACAAAGAAAGACACAGAGAGAGACAGAGAGAGACAGAGAGAGAGACAGAGAGAGACAGAGAGAGACAGATAGACAGAGAGAGACAGAGAGAGACAGAGAGAGACAGAGTGACAGAGAGAGACATAGAGAGAAAGAGATAGAGACAGAGAGAAGGAAAGAAAGAGACACACAGAGAGATAGAGACAGAGAGAAACAGAGAGAGACAGAGATAGAGAAAGAGAGAGACAGAGAGAGACAGAGAGAGTTACAGAGAGAGACAAAGAGAGACAGAGAGAGACAAAGAAAGACACAGAGAGAGACAAAGAGAGACAGAGAGATACAGAGAGAGAGAAAGAGAGAGACAGAGAGAGACATAAAGAGAGAGACAGAGAGAGACAGGGAGAGACAGAGAGAGACAAAGAAAGACACAGAGAGAGACAGAGAGGGACAGAGAGAGACAGAGAGAGACAGAGTGACAGAGAGAGACAGAGAGAGACAGAGATAGAGACAGAGAGAGACAGAGAGAGGGAAAGAGAGAGACAGAGAGAGAGAGACAGAGAGAGACAGAGAGAGAGACAGATAGAGACAGAGAGAAATAGAGAGAGACAGAGATAGAGAAAGAGAGAGACAGAGAGAGACATAGAGAGAGAGACAGAGAGAGACTTTCCACTTTTTCAGGTTTTCTTGCCATATTCCGGTTCCTTCAGTGTGAGTTTTTAATTTTCTAATTCTTTCAGGGTTTTTTGCCATATTCTGGGTCCTATAGCGTGTATTTTTAATTTTCCAAGTTTTTCAGGGTTACTCAGCATATTTTGGGTCCTACAGTGTGATTTTTTTCATTTTCCACCTTTTTCAGGTTTTCTTGCCAATTTCGGGGTACTTCAGTGTGAGTTTTTAATATTCCACTTTTTACAGGGTTAATCGCCATATTCTGCGTCCTACAGTGTGATTTTTAAATTTTCCACGATTCTCAGGGTTTCTCGCCATATTCAGGTCCTACAGTTTGATTTTTTAATTTTAAACGTTTTTAAGTTTTTTTCGTCATGTTCTGGGTCCTACAGTTTGATATTCTCATTATCCAACTTTTTCAGATTTTCTCAGCATATTCTGGGTCCTACATTGTGAATTTTTAATTTTCCACGTTTTTCAAGGTTTCTTGCCATATTCTGGTCCTATAGTGTGATTTTCTCATTTTCCTCCTTTTTCAGTGTTTCTCGCCATATTCTGGGTCCTACAGTGTGAATATTTAATTTTCCATGTTTTTTATGTTTTCTCGACATATTCTGGGTCCTTCAGTTTGTGTTTTTAATTTTCCTCGTTTTTCAGGTTTTCTCACCATATTCCCGGACCTTCAGTGTGAATTTTTAATTTTCCATGTTTTTCAGGTTTTTTCGTCATATTCTGGGTCCTAGAGTGTGATTTTCTCATTTCCACTTTTTTTAGGATTTCTCCCCATATTCGGGGTCCTTCAGTGTGAGTTTTTGATTTCCTACTTTTTCAGGGTTTCTCAATATATTCTGGTTCCTACAGCGTGTATTTTATTTTTCCAAGTTTTTCAAGGGTTTCTAGGCATATTCTGGGTCCTACAGTGTGAACATTTAATTTTCCATGATTATCAGGGTTTCTCAGCATATTCTGGGTCCTGCAGTGTGATTTTCTCATTTTTCACCTTTTTCAAGTTTTTTCGCTATTCTGGGTTCTACATGTGATTTTCTCATTTTCCACCTTTTTCAGGTTTTCTCGCTATATTCCGGGTCCTTCAGTGTGAATTTTTAATTTTCCACGTTTTTCAGGGTTTCTCGGCATATTCTGTTTCCTGCAGTGTGATTTTCTCATTTTCCAAGTTTTTCAGGTTTTTTCGTAATTCTGGGTCTTACAGTGTGATTTTCTCATTTTTCACCTTTTGCAGGGTTTCTTGCCATATTCTGGGTCCAACAGAGTGTATTTTTAATTTACCACGTTTTTCCGGTTTCTCACCATATTCTGGGTCCAACAGCGCGTATTTTCAATTTTCCACGTTTTTCAGGGTTTCTCGGCATATTCTGGGTCCTAAAGTGTGATTTTCTCATTTTCGAAGTTTTTCAAGTTTTTTCGCAATTCTGGGTCCTACAGTCATTTATTCTCATTTTCCACCTTTTTCAGGTTTTCTCGCCATATTCGGGGTCTTTCAGTGTGAATTTTTAGTTTTTTACTTTTTTCAGGTTTTCTTGCCATATTCTGGGTCATTCAGTGTGAGTTTTTAATTTTACACGTTTTTCAGGTTTTTTCGTCATATTCTGGGTACTACAGTGTGATTTTTCTCATTTTCTCGTTTTTCAGGTTTTCTTGCCATATTCCAGGTCCTTCAGGGTGAATTTTTAATTTTCCATGTTTTTCAGTATTTCTCGCCATATTCTGGGTAATACAGTGTGAATTTTTAATTTTCCACTTTTTTCATGGTTTCTCGCCATATTCTGTGTCCGACAGTGTGAATTTTTAATTTTCATGTTTTTCAGGGTTACTCAGCATATTCTAGGTCCTGCAGTGTGATTTTCTCATTTTCCACGTTTTATAAATTTTTTCGTAATTCTGGGTCCTACAGTGTGATTTTCTCATTTTCTACGTTTTTCATGTTTTTTCGCAATTCTGTGTCCTACAGTGTGATTATTCTCTATTTCCACCTTTTTCAGGTATTCTTGCCATATTCAGGGTCCTTCCGTGTAAGTTTTTAATTTTCTACTTTTTTCAGGGTTTCCTGTCATAATCTGGCTCCTTCAAAGCATATTTTTATTTTTCCTCGTTTTTCTGGGTTTCTCAGCATATTCTGGGTCCTACAGTGTATTTTTCTCATTTTTAAACATTTTCAGATTTTCTCACCATATTCGGGGTCCTACAGTGTGAATTTTTAATTTTAATCGTTTTTAAGTTTTTTTCATCATATTCTGGGTCCTACAGTTGATTTTGTCATTAACCACCTTTTTCATGTTTTCTCACCATATTCGTGGTCCTTCAGTGTGAGTTTTTAGTTTTTTAGTTTTTTCATGGTTTGTTGCCATATTCTGGGTCCGACAGCGTGTATGTTTAATTTTGCACATTTTTCAGGGTTTCTCGGCATATTCTGGGTCCTACAGTGTGATTTTCTCATTTTCGACGTTTTTCAATTTTTTTTCGCAATTCTGGGTCCTATAGTGTGATTTTCTCATTTTCCACCTTTTTCAGGTTTTCTCGACATATTCAGGGTCCTTCAGTGTGAGATTTAAATTTTTTACTTTTTTCAGTGTTTCTCGCCATATTCTGCATCCTACAGTGTGAATTTTAAATTTTTCACGTTTTTCAGGTTTTCTTGCCATGTTCTGTGTCCTACAGTATGAATTTTTAATTTTAAACCTTTTTAAGTTTTTTTCGTCATATTCTGGGTCCTTCAGTGTGATTTTCTCATTTTCCAACTTTTTCAGGTCTTCTCGGCATATTCTGAGTCCTACAGTGTGAATTTTCGATTTTCCACGTTTTTTCAAGTTTTCTTGCCATATTCTGTTCCTAGAGTGTGAATTTTTAATTTTCCACTTTTTTCAGTGTTTCACTCCCTATCCTGGGTTCTACTTTGTGAATATTTAATTTTCCATGTTTTTCAGGTTTTCTCGCCATATTCTGGGTCCTTCAGTGTGAGTTTTTAATTTTCCTCGTTTTTCAGGTTTTCTCGCCATATTCAAGGTCATACAGTGTGATTTTCTCATTTCCACGTTTTTCTTATTTTCTTGCCATATTCCAGGTTCTTCAGTGTGAATTTTTATTTTCCACGTTTTTCAAGGTTTCTTGCCATATTCTGGTCCTTTAGAGTGAATTTTTAATATTCAAGATTTTACAGTTTCTCAAAATATTCTGTGTCCTCCAGTGTGAATATTTAATTTTCTAGGTTTTACAGGTTTTCTTGCCATATTCTGGGTCCTTCAGTGTGAGATTTTAATTTCCTCATTTTTCAGTTTTGCTCGCTATATCCGGGTCCTTGAGGGTGAATTTTTATTTTTCCACATTTTTCAGGTTTCTTCGTCATAATCTGGTTCTACAGTGTGATTTTTTCATTTCCATGTTTTTCAGGTTTTCTCGCCATATTTGGGGTCCTTCAGTGTGAGTTTTTTAATTTCTAGTTTTTAAGGTTTTCTTGCCATATTCTGGGTACTACAGTGTGAATTTTAAATTTTCCACGTTTTTAAGTTATTTCGTCATATTCTGATTATTACAGTGTGATTTTCTCGTTTTTTTCCTTTTTCAGTGTTTCTCGCCATATTCAGGTGTCCTATAGTGTGAATATTTAATTTTCAATGTTTTTCAGTTTTCTCAGCATATTCTGGCTCCTGCACGTGTTATTTTCTCGTTTTCAACCTTTTTCAGGTTTTCTCACAATTCTGGGTCCTACATGTGATTTTCTCATTTTCCACCTTTTTCAGGTTATCTCGCCATAATCTAGGTCCTACAGTGTGAGTTTTTAATTTTCCTCGTTTTTTCAGGTTTTCCTCGCCATATTCTGATTCCTTCAGTGTGAATTTTTAATTTTCCACGTTTTCCAGGTTTTTTCATCATATTCTGGGTCCTACAGTGTGATATTCTCGTTTCCAAGTTTTTTCAGGATTTCTTGCCATATTCCAGGTCCTGCAGTGTGAATTTTTAATTTTCCACCGTTTTTCAGTATTTCCTCCCCATATTTTGGGTAATACAGTGTGAATTTTTAATTTTCCCTCGTTTTTCAGGTTTCTCTCGCCAAATTCCGGGTCCTTCAGTGTGAATTTTTAATTTTCCACGATTTTCAGGGATTCTCAGCATATTCTGGGTCCTGCAGTGTGATTTTCTCATTTTCCCACCTTTTCATGTTTTCTAGCCATATCCTCGTCCATCAGTGTGAGTTTATAGTTATCTATTTTTTTCAGGGTTGCTGGCCGTATTCTGGGTAATACAGTGTGAATTTTTATTGTCCAATTTTTTCAAGGTTTCTCGCCATAATGTGGGTCTGACAGTGTGAATTTTTAATTTTCACGTTTTTCACGGTTTCTTGGCATATTTTGGGTCCTGAAGAGTGATTTTCCTCATTTTCCACGTTTTTAAAGTTTTTTCGTAATTCTGGGTCCTACAGTGTGATTTTCTCATTTTCCACCTTTTTCAGGTTTTCTCGCCATATTCCGGGTCCTTCAGTGTGAGTTTTTAATTTTCTAATTCTTTCAGGGTTTCTTGCCATATTCTGGGTCCTACAGCGTGTATTTTTAATTTCCACGTTTTTCAGGGTTACTCGGCCTATTCTGGGTCCTACAGTGTGATTTTCTCATTTTTGACATTTTTCAAGTTTTTTGTTTTGCAATTCTGGTCCTACAGTGTGATTTTCTCATTTTCACCTTTTCTCAGGTTTTCTCGCCATATTCCGGGTCCATCAGTGTGAGTTTATAGTTATCTACTTTTTTCAGGGTTGATTGCCATATTCTGGGTAATACAGTGAGAATTTTCATTGTCCAATTTTTTCATGGTTTCTCGCCATAATCTGGTTCCCCCAGCGTATATTTTTTAATTTTCCACGTTTTCAGGTTTCTCGGCATATTCTGGGTCCTACAGTGTGATTTTCTCATTTTTGATATTTTTCAAGTTTTTTGTTTTGCAATTCTGGTCCTACAGTGTGATTTTCTCATTTTCCACCTTTTTTCAGGTTTTCTCGCCATATTCCGGGTCCTTCAGTGTGAGTTTTTAATTTTCTAATTCTTTCAGGGGTTTCTTGCCATATTCTGGGTCCTACAGCGTGTATTTTTAATTTTCCACGTTTTTCAGGGTTAACTCGGCCTATTCTGGGTCCTACAGTGTGATTTTCTCATTTTTGACATTTTTCAAGTTTTTTGTTTCACAATTCTGGATCCTACAGTGTGATTTTTCTCATTTTCCACCTTTTTCAGGTTTTCTTGCCATTTTCGGGGTACTTCAGTGTGAGTTTTTAATATTCTACTTTTTACAGGGTTAATCGCCATATTCTGTGTCCTACAGTGTGATTTTTAAATTTTCCACGTTTCTCTGGGTTTCTCGCCATATTCTGGTCCTACAGTGTGATTTTTAATTTTAAACGTTTTTAAGTTTTTTTTCGTCATGTTCTGTGTCCTACACTGTGAAATGCTCATTATCCAACTTTTTCAGGTTTTCTCAGCATATTTCTGGGTCCTTCAGTGTGAATATTTAATTTTCCATGTTTTTCATGTTTTCTCGCCATATTCCGGGTCCTTCAGTTTGTGTTTTTAATTTTCCTCGTTTTTTCAGGTTTTCTTGCATATTCCAGGTCCTTCAGTGTGAATTTTAATTTTCCTGGTTTTTCAGATTTTTTCGTCATATTCTTGGTCCTAGAGTGTGATTTTCTCATTTCCACGTTTTTCAGGATTTCTCCCCGTATTTGGGGTCCTTCAGTGTGAGTTTTTGATTTTCTACTTTTTCAGGGTTTCTCAATATATTCTGGTTCCTACAGCGTGTATTTTATTTTTCCACGTTTTTCAAGGGTTTCTCCGCATATTCTGGGTCCTACAGTGTGATTTTTTTTTATTTTCGACGGTTTTCAAGTTTTTTCGCAATTCTGGGTCCTACAGTGTGATTTTCTCATTTTCCACCTTTTTTCAGGTTTTCTCGCCATATTCGGGGTCCTTCAGTGTGAGTTTCTAATTTCCTAGTTTTTCAAGTTTTTTCGTAATTCTAGGACCTACAGTGTGGTTTTCTCATTTTCCACCTTTTTCAGGTTTTTTTCGCCATATTTGGGGTCCTTCAGTGTGAGCTTTTAATTTTCTACATTTTTCAGGGTTTTTCGCCATATTCTGGGTCCTTCAGTGTGAATTTTTAATGTTCCTTGTTTTTCTGGTTTTCTTGCCATATTCCAGGTCCTTCAGTGTGAATTTTTACTTTTCCACGTTTTTTAGTATTTCTTGCCATATTCTGGGAAATACAGTGTGAATTTTTAATTTTCATGTATTCAGTGTTTCTAGGCATATTCTGGGTCCTCCACTGTGATTTTCTCATTTTCGACGTTTTTCAAGTTTTTTCGTTAATCACTGTGATTTCTCATTTTCCACCTTTCAGGGTTCCTCGCCATATTTTGGGTCCTTCAGTGTGAGTTTTTAATTTTCTAATTTTTTCAGGTTTTCTTGCCATATTCTGGGTCCTATTGTGTATATTTTTAATTTTCCACGTTTTTCAGGGTTTCGTGGCATATTCTTGGTTCTACACTGTGATTATCTCATTTTCCACCTTTTTCAGGTTTTCTCTCCATATTCGGCGTCCTTCAGTGGGAGTTTTTAATTTTCTACTTTTTTCAGGGTTTCTCGCCATATTCTGGGTCCTACAGTGTGATTTTCTCATTTAGGACTTTTTACAAATTTTTTCGCAATTCTGGGTCCTACAGTGTGATTATTATCATTTTTAAACTTTTTCAGGTTTTCTCGCCATATTCGGGATCCTTCAGTGTGAGGTTTTAATTTTCCTCGTTTTTCAGGTTTTCTCGACATATTCTGGGTCCTTCAGTGTGAATTTTTAATTTTCACGTTTTTCAGGGTTTCTCGACATATTCCGGGTCCTTCAGTGTGAATTTTTTATTTTCCACGTTTTTCAGGTTTTTTCGTTATATTCTGGGTCTTACAGTGTGATTTTCTCATTTCCATGTTTTTCAGGTTTTCTAGCCATATTCCACGTCCTTCAGTGTGAATTTTTAATTTTCCAGGTTTTTCAGTATTTCTTGCCATATTCTGGGTAATACAGTGTGATTTTCTCATTTTCCACTTTTTTCAGGTTTAATCGCAATATTTGGGGTCCTTCAGTGTGAGTTTTTAATTTTGTACTTTTTCAGGGTTTCTGGCCATATTCTGGGTCCTATAGTGTGTGTTTTTAATTTTCCACGTTTTTCATGGTTTCTCGGCATATTCTGGGTCCTACAGTGTGATTTTCTCATTTTCGATATTTTTCATGTTTTTTCCCAATTCTGGGTCCTACAGTGTGATTATTCTCATTTTCCACCTTTCAGGTTTTCTCGCCATATTCGGGGTCTTTCAGTGTGAATTTTTAATTTTCTACTTTTTTCAGGTTATCTCGCCATATTCTGGGTCCTTCAGTGTGAGTTTTTATTTTTTCTGGTTTTGTAGCCATATTCCGGGTCCTTCAGTGTGAATTTTTAATTTTCCATGTTTTTCAGGTGTTTTCATCATATTCTGGGTCCTACAGTGTGATTTTCTCATTTCCAAGTTTTTCAGGTTTTTGTGCCATATTCCAGGTCCTTCAGTGTAAATTTTTAATTTTCCACATTTTTCAGTGTTTCTCCCCATATTCTGGGTAACACAGTGTGAATTTTTAATTTTCCACTTTTTTCATGGTTTCTCTTCATGTTCTAGGTCTGACCTTGTGAATTTTTACTTTTCACGTTTTTCAGGGTTTTCTCGCATATTCTGGGTCTTACAGTATGTTTTTCTCATTTTCCCCCATTTTCAAGTTATTTTCGCAATTTTGGGTCCTACAGTGGGAATTTCTGTTTTTCCACTTTTTCAGGGTTTCTTGCCATATTCTATGTCCTTAAGTGGGAATTTTTAATTTTCCACTTTTTTCAGGGTTTTTCATCATATTCCAAGTCCTTCAGTGTGAGTTTTTAATTTTCCACGTTTTTCAGGGTTTCTCAACATATTTTGGGTCCTACAGTGTGAATTTTTAATTTTCTACCTTTTTCAAGATTTCTCGCCATATTCTATGTCCTTCCACGTTTTTCAGGTTTTCTGGCCATATTCCAGGTCTTTCTGAGTGAGTTGATAATTTTCCACATTTTTAAGGTTTTCTCCC